>NC_073377.1:109381688-109611688 GCF_028641065.1 Leucoraja erinaceus | reverse complement strand
CTCGGTGCAGGCAGCACCTGTGGTCAGGACCGAACCCTGGTCTCTGGCACTGTAATGCCCCCGTCCCACTTAGGAAACCTGAACGGAAATCTTTGGAGACTTTGTGCCCCACCCAAAGTTTCCGTGTGGTTCCCGGAGTTTTTTGTCAGTCTCCCTACCTGCCTCCACTACCTGCAACCTCCAGCAACCACCTGCAACCTCCGGGAACCGCACGGAAACCTTGGGTGAGACGCAAAGTCTCCAGAGGTTTCCGTTCAGGTTTCCTAAGTGGGACAGGGGCATAAAGGCAGCAACTCTACCACTGCGCCACCATACTACCGGTATTCTCCCCTTTCTCGTTGAGGAGAAGGTACAAAAGCTTCTTACCACACTATTCAGGAACAGTTTCTTTCCAGCTGCTATCAGACCACTGAACAAAAACATCCAAGGTGCATTGCTGATCTTTGAAAAGAACAAGAAAGGACAGGCGACATTTCAGATCAGCACACTTCTTCAATCCGTAGAAGGGTCCGAAATCATAACACCGTCTGTCCATTCCTTCCACAGACACTGCCGGACAGGGCGAGTTCCTCCAGCACTTTGTGTTCTGATTTTCACTCATTCAGAATCGAGAGGTTCCATACATTCACTACTGAGGCCACAGCAATTTTCTGGCTGGTGAACTTGTTGTCGGCTCTGGTGGGTCTGTTGGAAGCCCGGCAAGTCTCCTTCGACTCTTTCCCAACTTGTAAAGATGTACAATGGAAAGCATACTGTCGGGTTGTACCACTGCTTCGTTCAACTATACTCTGCCCAAGACCGTAAGAAATTGCAGAGAGTTATGGATGGAGCTCAGTCCATCAATGGTCTCGATCTGAAACGTCACCTATTCCCTTTCTCCCAGAGATGCTGCCTGACCCGCTGAGTTACTCCAGCACTTTGTGTCTATCTTCCGTGTCAACCAGCATCTGCAGTTCCTTCCTACACACAGACCGGAGCCCCCGCTATCGGAACAATTACATTCTTATTTATAGCAGGCAACTGATATATCATGGAAATATAGAAAATAGGTGCAGGAGTAGGCCATTTGGCCCTTCGAGCCTGCACCGCCATTCAATCTGATCATGGCTGATCATCCAACTCAGTATCCCCTACCTGCCTTCTCTCCATACCCCCTGATCCCTTTAGCCACAAGGGCCACATCTAACTCCCTCTTAAGTATAGTCAATGAACTGGCCTCAACTACATTCTGTGGCAGAGAATTCCAGAGATTCACCACTCTCTGGGTGAAAAATGTTTTTCTCATCTCGGTCCTAAAAGATTTCCCCCTTATCCTTAAACTGTGACCCCTTGTTCTGGACTTCCCCAACATCGGGAACCATCTTCCTGCATCTAGCCTGTCCAACCCCTTAAGAATTTTGTAAGTTTCAATAAGATCCCCCCTCAATCTTCTAAATTCTAGAGAGTACAAGCCGAGTCTATCCAGTCTTTCTTCATATGAAAGTCCTGACATTCCAGGAATCAGTCTGGAGAACCTTCTCTGTACTCCCTCTATGGCAAGAATGTCTTTCCTCAGATTAGGAGACCAAAACTGTACGCAATACTCCAGGTGTGGTCTCACCAAGACCCTGTACAACTGCAGTAGAACCTCCCTGCTCCTATACACAAATCCTTTTGCTATGAATGCTAACATACCATTCGCTTTCTTCACTGCCTGCTCCACCTGCATGCCTCTTTCAATGACTGGTGTACCATGACACCCAGGTCTCGTTGCATCTCCCCTTTTCCTAATCAGCCACCATTCAGATAATAGTCTACTTTCCTGTTTTTGCCACCAAAGTGGATAACCTCACATTTATCCACATTATACTGCATCTGCCATGTATTTGCCCATTCACCCAGCCTATCCAAGTCACCTTGCAGCCTCCCAGCATCCTCCTCACAGCTTACACTGCCCTCCAGCTTCATGTCATCAGCAAACTTGGAGATGTTGCATTCAATTCCCTCATCCAAATCATTAATATATATTGTAAATAGCTGGGGTCCCAGCACTGAGCCTTGCGGTACCCCACTAGTCACTGCCTGCCATTGTGAAAAGGACCCGTTTACTCCTACTTTTTGCTTCCTGTCTGCCAACCAGTTCTCTATCCACATCAATACTGAACCC
Organism: Leucoraja erinaceus; assembly: GCF_028641065.1. Taxonomy (NCBI): domain Eukaryota; kingdom Metazoa; phylum Chordata; class Chondrichthyes; order Rajiformes; family Rajidae; genus Leucoraja; species Leucoraja erinaceus. The sequence goes on along the minus strand of NC_073377.1, from coordinate 109,609,542 downwards.
CCAATACCGTGTGATTTAAGTTTGTATACTAATCTCTTATGTGGGATCTTGTCGAAAGCCTTCTGAAAGTCCAGATATAACACATCCACTGGTTCTCCCTTATCTACTCCCTTATCCTCGAAAAATTCTATAAGGTTCGTCAGACATGATTTACCTTTCATAAATCCATGCTGACTTTGTCCAATGATTTCACCATTTTCCAAATGTGCTGCTATCCCATCTTTAATAACTGACTCTAGCATTTTCCCCATTACCGATGTTAGACTAACTGGTCTGTAATTCCCTGTTTTCTCTCTCCCTCCCTTTTTAAAAAGTGGGGTTACATTAGCTACCCTCCAATCCTCAGGAACTACTCCAAAATCTAAAGAGTTTTGAAAAATTATCACTAATGGATCCACTATTTCTGGGGCTACTTCCTTAAGTACTCTGGGATGCAGCCCATCTGGCCCTGGGGGTTTATCGGCCTTTAATCAATTCAATTTACCTAACACCACTTCCCGGCTAACTTGGATTTCACTCAGTTCCCCCATCTCATTTGACATGAAAGATGTAAAGTATCATTTTTTTACTTTACATCTTTCATGTCTATTGTATGTTTTTTTGTTACATATACGTTATACAGGTCCATCATCAGCAACAGGTGGTTTGGCACCTCCTTTAACCTGGATAGAATAATGAGAACAAACTTCAAATCCCCCCCGGAAAAGTGTGGCATCTAGGTCGGGTGAGGCAGCTGATCCCAACCTCATCGGGACTTCCGTGGCCTATCCGGGGGTCCGATTTGCTCCCTGTGGCTGTGGCTCTGGAACCCCAGCCCAGCCAAAGCCTGCAGATCTGTTACCTTTCGGGACAAATGACAATAAAACACTCGTTACATGACACTTGACTCCATCTACACTTCACGCTGCCTCTGGTGAAGTCAAGCATGGAAAAAAACCCTTCAGCCCAACTCATCCATGCTGACCTAGATGCCTCATCAAAGCTCGTCCCATTTTCCTGCTTTTGTCCCATATCTCCCTAAACCTTTTCTATCCATGTACCTGCCCAAGTGTATTTTAAATGTTGTTAAATTATCTAGCTCAACTACCTCTTCTGGCAGCTCATTCAATATACTCACCACCCTCTGTGTGAAAAAGTTGTCTTCCAGCGTTCTATTAAATCTTTCCCTTCTCACCTTAACCTATACCATTTAGTTCTCGATTCCACTACTCTGGGTAAAAGACTCATTCACCCCATCTATTCCGCTCATGATTATATATATCTCTATGATCATACAGCGCTCCCACGGAATAACATCCTAGCTTGCCCAACCTCTCCCTATAGCTCAGGCCTAGGAATCCTGGCAACATCCTCATAAATCTCTTCTGCACCCTTTCCAGCTTAACGACAGCCTTCCTACAACAGGGTGTCCAAAACCGAACACAATACTTCAAGTGCAGCCACTTCAACATCTTGTACAATTGTAAGATAATGTCCCAATTTCTTTACTCAATAACCTGACTGATGAAGGCCAAATGCACTGAAAACCTTCTTTACCACCCTAACTCCCTGCGACGCCCCTTTCAGGGAACTAGTTTAGTTTAGTTCATTGTCACGTGCATTGAGGTACACTGATAAGCTTTTCTGTTGCATTCTTTGTTGCATCCAGTCAGCGGAAAGACAATCCATAATTACAATTGAGACATCCACATTGTACAGATACATGATAAAAGGGAATAATGTGATTAAAATTTAGTAAAAGATGAAGTAGCATAGATAAAATAAGAAATGTCGCTGCCGGAGTAGAGATTTAAAGGAGTGGAGCGAATGTAGTCCGTGATTGCAGATCCACTTCTGTGACTATTACACAAAGAGTCGCCTGGACAGGGCGCCATCTTAGATCTTTCCCACGCTCCTCCAGAGCGTCAATCACATTCACATGGGTGGAGTTAAGGTTAGCATTAGAACTACACACGTTGGGGAGTGGGATAAAGACTTGATCCCCCTCCCCAGTCATTCCTTATTCTCCTCGCTCCTGTCCGGCAGAAGGTACCGAAGCTTGAAAGCGGCACCACCAGACTCAGGAACAGCTTATCAGGCTTCTTAACAGTCCTTCCATAAGCTAGGGTACTGTCCGATTCAGCTCCACCCCATTGCGGACATTGGACTTTGTCCATGGAACTGAAGAGCTACGATGATGTGAACTGTATTCTGCACTTTGTATCTTCCCCATTGTTCTATCTATTGTACTTGAGTTTGAACTGATTATAACTGTGTATGGTATATTTGATGTATTTGGATAGCATGTAAAATAAAGCTTTTCACCGTACCTCAGTATTTGACAATAACAAAGTTAAACCTCAACGTAACCTGACTGGCCTGTAAATATTGTGCACTCACTTTCCCTGCAGGGTCTGACCAAACCAGAAGCAACATGAAGATTCATAAAGAGACATCAGTTACCTTGCACTGAATGTTATGCTCGTTATCCTGTATCTGTACACTGTGGTCGGCTCGATTGTAATCAGCGATAGTCTTTTCGCTGACTGGATAGCACACCACAAAAGCTTTTCTCTGTGCCTCGGTACACGTGACAATAAACTAAACTAATAACCAGTCTTTCTAACCAAGTCAACACTGCCAACAGCCTTGGAGACAAGCTATATTTCAAGCCAATTCACTGAATAAGCTGAAATTCCACACTAATGCCAACAATTGAGTACGCAGCTCGAATTAAATTCCACAAATTCCCTCAAAATCTCGAGGGGTTGGGATTGGATCAGGGCTGGCGAGGAATAATGCACACAAATCTTAATCTTCCCACAAAAAATACTTTGTTTACGAAAATGCAGTACTTCACTCCCATCCCCTCCCCCCGCCTCCCATCTTCCAACTATCATCTCCGCGACAAAACATTGAGAGGCACAGATTGGGTAAGCAGTCCAAACCTTCGTCCCCAGGGTGGAAATGTCAATGACTAGAAGGTGAGAGGGGCAAAGTTTAAAGGAGTTTTTTTTGTATCATAACCACAGAGAGTGGTGGGTACCTGGAACACACTGCCAAGGGTTGGTGAAGGAGGCAGATATGATAGTGGCGTTTGAGGATTTTAGATCGGCACATGGATATGAAGGGAAAGGAATGGCTGCGGTAGAGGGTCTTGTGTTCAGTATTGGCCACTCTGCGGTACAAGAGGAGAGGGGAGAATACAGGGAATGTTTGTGAAAGGGTAAAGACCAAACTAAACTAAAATACAAGTGTGTATGGTGCTGTTTAGGGGAGAAAGGAATACCTGTTAATTTGAGTTAATCTTAGGAGAATTTTAAATAAAGAATATACGAGGTGAGCAGAGAGGTGTGGCATGCCCGAGCCTTACGCTGCAGAACATCGCTGTCAAACGGAGATAATAAGCAGTGGAAGACAGCACGAATCTGTGGTGACATTCCTGCCAAATGCCTTTGGTCACGGTTGCTTTCTCAATCGGTTTAAAGATACAGCGAGGAAACAGGCCCTTCGGCCCATCGAGTCCGCGCCGACCAGTGCTCACCTGCACACACGTTCTATCCTACATACTAGGGACAATTTACAGAAGCCAATTAACCTACACATCCTTGGATTGTGGGAGGAAACTGGAGCACCCGGAGAAAAACCGATGCGTTCACGAGGAGAACATACATATTCTGTACAGATGACACTCGTAGTCAGGATTGAACGTAGGTCTCTGGCACCGTAAGGCAGCAACTTTACCGCTGCACACCGTGCTGCCCTTAGATTTAGCTTTATTATTATCCTGTGTACTGAGGTACAGTGAAACACTTTGTTTTGCATACTATCCAATAAGATAATAATACATAAATACAAACAAGTCAAACTCAAGTACAATAGGTAGAGCCACTGAGAGTGTTCTCTGTTCCGACGCCAGAGCTCTGATCATCCCGACGAGAGGGCCTGAAACATCGGGCCGCCCATAGCGACGACTGCGGAGGCCCAAAGCCCCCGACTACGGGTGAACAAAGAGGAAGGGGCTGAACTTTATTGCCTTCCCTCACAGGGGGAAACGGTGATTCCGCTGTGTGGGGATGTTCATGTTAAATTCTATTGTGTATTGTGTTCTTTTTATTCGTATGGCTGTGTGGTAACTCAAATCTCACTGTACCAGTTGGTGCAATGTAAACTTGAACTCTTGCGAGTGAAGGGGAAACAGAGTGCAGAACATAGTTCTCAGCACTGTAGCGCATCAGTTCCAATGTCCACAATGGGGTAGAGGTGAATCGGACAATACCCTAGCTTATGGAAGGACTGGTCCTGCCTGCGCGTGATCCATACCCATCCATTCCCTGCATATCCATGTGCCTATCAAAAAAATGCTTAAATGCTACCATCATATCTGCCTCTACCGCCACCCCTGGCAACGCATTCTATGCACTCACCACTCTCTATGCAAAACATTTGCCCCATTCATGTCCTTTAAACTTTGCCCCATCACCTGAAAGACATGCTCTCCAGTTTTTAATATTTCCGCCCTAAGAAAAAGGCTCTGACTGTCTATCCTATCTATGCCTCTCATAATGTTATATGCTTTATCAAACTTCCTTTCAATCTCCAAGCAAAAATAATCCCAACTTCTCCCTGTAGCTAATTTCCCCTAACACAGGCCCGATTCTGGTAAACCGCCTCTGTGCCCTTTCGAAAGCCTCCACATCCTTCCTGTAATGGGGGCGGCCAGATCTGCACACAATACTCCAAATGCAGCCTCACCAATGTGTAAGAAGGAACTGCAGATGCTGGTTTAAAGCAAAGATAGACACAAAAAGCTGCAGTAACTCAGCGGGACAGGCAACATCTCTGGAGAGAAGGAATGGGTGACGTTTCAGGTTGAGACCCTTCTTCAGACTGGTTAGGGATAAGGGAAACGAGAGATATAGATGGTGATGTGGAGAGATAAAGAACAATGAATGAAAGATGTGTAAAAAAGTAACGATGCCTGTTTCCTTTATCTCTCCACATCACTGTCTATATCTCCCGTTTCCCTTATCCCTAACCAGTCTGAAGAAGGGCCTTGACCCAAAACGTCACCCATTCCTTCTCTCCAGAGATGCTGCCTGTCCTGCTGAGTTACTCCAGCTTTTTGTGTCTATCTGTACCCAAACCAATGTCCTGTAAAGCTGCAACACGAAGCAATGAAGGCAAGCATATTATACACCGTAGGTTTAGGTTAATTTATGGTCACCTGCACCAAGGTGAAGGTTTTATTTGCCTGCAGTCCAGTCAAATCAAATTATACTCGACAAGGGTAGTGTCAAGATATACACGAGTATAACAGGTAGTGCAAAGAGAAAAATACCAGAGGGCAGGATATAGTGTTAGTGTTACAGTTAAAGAAAAAGTGGAGATAAAAAAAAGTGCATGAGTCGCAATGGGGTAGGTTGGAAGACCACACTTTACCTAATGAGAGGACCGTTCTGTAGTCTGGCGACAAAGCTGTTCCTGAATCTGGTGGTACATGCTGCAATATTTTGTACCTTCTGCCCGACGGGAGAAGAAGGAATGATCACGGTGACAAAAGTCCCCGATTATGTATTTTCCATCTCCCAGCTTTCTCCCCCCTTAGTTTGAGAAAAGGTCCTGACACAAATAGTATCCATTTCCTCTACAGATGTTTGCTGACCCACTGGGTTCCTCCAGTACTTTATGTTGTACTACGTCACATATTGTGGAAACAGGCCCTTCAGCCAAATTTCCCCACGCCGCCCAACATGCCCCATCTACTCTAGACCCACCTACCTGATTTTGGCCCATATCCCTCTAAAGCTTTCCTATCCAAGTACCTGCCCAAATGTATTTTAAACTTTGTTATAGTACCTGCTCCAACTACCTCCTCCGGCAGCTCGTTCCATACACCCACCACCCTCTGGGTGAAAAACTTGCCTCTCAGGTTCTTATTAAATCTTTCCCCTCTCAATTTAAACCCATGTCCTCTGGTTCATGATTCAGCTACTTCTGATTCGGGGTAAAATACTCTGTACATTTACCCTATCTATTTCCCTCATGATCTTACACCTCTATAAGATCACCCCTCATCCCCCCGTGACCTAGCCCGTACAACCTCTCCCAATAACTCAGGCCTTCAAGTCCTGGCAACGTCCTCATAAATCTTTTCTGCACTATTTCCAGCTAAACAACATCTTTCCAATAGCAGGGTGACAAAAATTGGACACAATACTCCAGATGTGGCCTCACCAATGTTGTACAACTGTAACCCTGAATGATGGCCAATGTGCTTAGCCAAAGCCTTATTGACTGGTGATGTCACTTTCAAGGAACTGTGTACCTGCACTCCTTGATCTGCTCCACAACACTCCCCAGGCCCTTGTCATTCACTGTCAAGGTCCTGCCCTGGTTTGGTGTCCTAAACTACAACAACAAGCACTTATCTGCACTAAACTCCGTTAAACATTCCTCTGCCCACTTGCGCAAACTGATCAAGATCTTGCTGAAACTTTTGAATACCAACTTCGCTATCACAAGTTTACAAGTTATAGGAGTAGAATTAGGACATTCGGCTCATCGAATCTACTCCACCATTCAATTATGGTTGATCTCTGACTCCTAATCCCATTTTCTTGCCTTCTCCCCATAACCCTCGACACTCGTTCTAATCAAGAATTTGTCTACCTCTGCAGTAAAAATATCCACCGACTTGGCCTCCACAGCCCTCTGCGGCAATGAGTTCCACAGATTAACTACCCTCTGACTAAAGAAGTTCCTCCTCGCCTCCTTTCTAAAAGAGCGCCCTTTAATTCTGAGGCTATGACCTCATGTGCTTGGCTCTCCCACCAGTGGAAATATCCTTTCCACATCCACTCTATCTAAGCCTTTCATAATTCTGTAAGTTTCAATGAAGTCCGCCCTCAGCCTTCTAAACTCCAGTGAGTCGAGGTCCAGTGCTGTCAACCGCTCATCATATGCTAACACTAACCCACTAATTCCTTGAATCATTCTTGCAAACCACCTCTGGACCCTCTCCAGAGCCAGCACATCCTTCATCAGATATGAGGCCCAAATATGCTCACAGTAGTCCAAATGCTGCCTGACCAGCACCTTATAGAGCCTCAGCAGTACATCTCTGTTTTTGTAATCCAGTCCTCTTGATATAAATGCTAGCATTGAATTTGCCTTCCTTACTACCGATTCGACTTGCAAATTAACTATTTGGGAGTCCTGCACCAGCACTCCCAAGTCCTTTTGTACCTCCGATTTCTGGATTCTCTCTATGATACCACCCACATTAGTGCCACCTGCAAACTTATTAATCATGCCTTGTACATTGTCATCCAAATCGTTGATATAAACCACAAACAGCAATGGGCCCAGCACCGATCCCTGAGGCACATCACTAGTTACATGTCCCCAGTCTGGAAAAACAACCTTCCACAAAGCCGATTTTCATGATTCCAGAGCCTGCAGTTGGTTTTGTCTCCTTGATGATGTTGGCTGCTATCCCGAGGCAGCGGGAAGTGCAGATGGAGTCTCTGGTGGGGAGGCTGATTTGTGTGATGATCTGGGCTACATTAAATCTCGTTCATAAGTCCAGCATTGCACAATGTACTGAATGGTCTCATCTTGAGCTTAAAAACTCTTTCACAAACAGATTCTCGTGCGGTTGACCTTTTACACAGCAGATGCACAAGAAATCGTTGGATTCTAGAAGGAAACCAACTTTTGGCCGCTCTGCCTTTATAACCATCTTGGGGGAAATCAAAACAAACAGCTTTCCACAGGAAAACCATATGTTTGGTTCAGGATACAGCCTTGATACTTATGATTTGCTATTTTGGAACTCGTCCCAGTCTATTGCATAATTTTCAAACTGCATTTAATAAAGAGGGCTCCAGATATCTTATGAAATCATCTTTAGGAGCGGCACAGTGAGCAGCTTTAGAGCCACTGCTCTACAGCACCAGACATCCGGGTTCAATCCTGATCACAGTATGGAGTTTGCACGTTCTCATTGTGTGTGGGTTTCTCCGGGTGCTTTGGTTTCCTCCCATGTTCTAAAGGCGTACAGGTTTGTACATTAATGGCATTTGTAAATTGTCCCTAATGTGTGGGGAAAGTGCTAGTGTACGGGGTGATCATTGGTCAGCACGGATTCGGTTGGCCGAAGAGCCTCTTTAAACTAAATTAACGTAGCTCCAAGCCACAACATTACACACTGGTTACCTACCATACTTCAATCTGCTGATCCCTCCCCCACTATTTCTAAACCACCATCCGGTTTCTTCCTTTAAAAACATCAAAAAGCTACTTTTTTTTAAGATTTCCTGATATCTGTGGAGCAGGCCAAACTTTTGTCTAATAACATTTTCTCGACAGTCTCTCGCGGCACTAATGGATTTTTTTTTAATGCACACGCTTGGACTTCTTCCAAATAGTGGCTGATATTTATCAGTGGTATTATTTAGTTTAGTTAGTTTAGAGGCACGGAAACAGGCCCTTCAGCCCACAGAATACATGCCGACCATCAATACCCGTTCAAACTAGTTCTATTTAAGCCCACATTCTCATCCACTCTCTACATACTAGGGGTAATTTACAAAGGACCAATTAACCTACGAACGCGCGTGTCTGAGATGTGGGAGGAAGCAAAGCCAGAGCTCCTGGAGAAAACCCATGTGGTCACAGGGAGAACGTGCCAACTCCACATGGACAGCACTAAAGGGATTTTGCGGTCCAAGTCCATAACTGGCTGAAAGTGGCAACACAAGTAGATAAAGTGGTATAGAAGGCATATGGTATGCTTGCTTACATAAATTGGGGCACAGAGAATAAAAGTCGGAAAGGCATGATTCAGCTTTATAGGACTTTGGTTAGGCTGCATTTGGAGTATTGTTTGAGTTCTGGTTGCCTCATTACAGGATGAATGTGGAAAGAGTTACAACAGAATTATGGACTGCACTCAAATAACTTATTCAGATATCTACAAATTAGAGATTATGTTAAATCTAATACACAAGTCTACAGGAGTAGGGAATCAGAAATTCTTGATGAATGTTTGAACAAGCATCCTAATACTGAAAAACTAATAGCTTATATTTATAACACCCTACTAAACACCGAGGTACCACCGACCAAACCATATAGATACAAACGGAAAAATGAAATAGGTCACCCTATAACGAAAGATACGTGGGACAAAAGTTTACAACAAATACATCAATATTCATTAAATGCCAGACATACTTTAATACAATTCAAGGTCTTACATAGACTACACTACTCTAAAATAAAACTAAATAGAATCTTCCCACAAATCTCTCCTATTTGTGATAAATGTCTACATCTAGCTAATTTAACACACACTTTTGCAAACTGAATAAAACTTAAACATTTCTCGACTGATATTTTTGAAATAACTTCAGAAGTTATTAATACAAAACTGGACCCAGACACAAAATTAATAATACTTGGAATATCAGAACAAAGTTTAACACTCACAACAAACCAAAGAAATTTCCTCGACTACAGTATAATAATCGGGAAAAAATTAATATTAAAATTTTGGAAAGGCCCTACAACCCCCACAATTAAAATGTGGATTACGGAAATGTCGGAGACACTATACTTAGAAAGAATTAGACTTGTCTTAATGGACAAACAAGATCTTTTCGATAAAATCTGGGCTCCATTCATTAACTATCTGAAGGGACGAGGACCCAACTGAAACTTGAACTCAGGATTAGATGAAAAGCTATACTTTATAATCTACGAACCTATCTCCATTGACGTATTACAGGTAATCCATTCCACCTCCTTTGTTTTTCTGGGGTTTTTTTTTTTTTGTTTTTTTTATTTGTAACTTTCTACCCTCTCTTTCTCTCTTTTTCTATAAAAAAAATAAAAACACTAGAAGCAGAAGTAATTGATAATTGAAAATTTTAATAATGTATGACTGATGTATATGAAAAGTCTTTTTACTATAATATGTAACTATACTTTATAATATGTCTACTTCTAATAAAAATATTTTTTTTAAAAAAGAGAATAAAAGTCGGAAAGGCATGATTCAGCTTTATAGGACTTTGGTTAGGCTGCATTTGGAGTATTGTTTGACTTCTGGTTGCCTCATTACAGGATGAATGTGGAAACATTGGAGAGGGTGCAGAAGGGGTTACCAGAGTGATGCCTGGATTGGAGGGAGAGGATGGACAAACTTGGATTGATTTCTCTGGAACGCCAAAGGATGCAGGAAGACCTGATAGAAGTATATAAAATTATGAGAGGCATGAATAGGGTAGATCCTATTTCGCAGAACGAAAAATCAAATGTTAGAGGGCACAGCCATAGAGTGATGGGGCAAAGTTTAAAGGAGATGTGCGGGGCTAGGTTTTGTTTATACAGAGGGTGGTGGGTGCTTGGAACGCAATGCCTGGGTTGGTGGCGGAAGCAGATACGTTAGTGGTCATTTAAGTGTCTTTTTTTTTGGACAGGCACATGTATATGCAGGGAAGAGAGGGATATGGATCATGTGCAGGAGGATAAGGGTTGTTCTTGGTATCAAGTTCGGCACGGACATTGTGGGCCGAAGGGCCTGTTCCTGTGCTGTACCGTTCGATGAATCTTGGAAATTTATGGCAAGTTATTTTTTTCTCCTTGTTAATAGCTCCAGGTGGAAACCACCAAGGACTGAAGATTATATAATATTTTTTTCAAACTACTTGGAGTTTCTATTAATCTATTTTTACTTCTCATGCGCAGAGTGTTTTATTCCAACGCTCCACCCCAATATTAATCAGGGTGCCTTCACTATCATCTTAATAAAGTCATAATAAAATATTTTTTAAAAGATTAAGAGATTAGGAAAGTGATTCAGCCTAATAAAAATATATCTTTGGAGTTGGCACTTTGGTAGGCGCATTTGGAGTAGTGTTTGAGTTCTGGTTGCCTCATTACAAGATGAATGTGGAAACATTGGACAGGGTGCAGAAGAGGTTACCAGAGTGATGCCTGGATTGGAGGGAGAGGATGGACAAACTTGGATTGATTTCTCTGGAACGCCAAAGGATGCAGGAAGACCTGATAGAAGTATATAAAAATATGAGAGGCATGAATAGGGTAGATCCTATTTCGCAGAACGAAAAATCAAATGTTAGAGGGCACAGCCATAGAGTGATGGGGCAAAGTTTAAAGGAGATGTGCGGGGCTAGGTTTTGTTTATACAGAGGGTGGTGGGTGCTTGGAACGCAATGCCTGGGTTGGTGGCGGAAGCAGATATGTTAGTGGTCATTTAAGTGTCTTTTGGACAGGCACATGTATATGCAGGGAAGAGAGAGATATGGATCATGTGCAGGAGGATAAGGGTTGTTTCTTGGTATCAAGTTCGGCACGGACATTGTGGGCCGAAGGGCCTGTTCCTGTTCTGTACCGTTCGATGAATCTTGGAAATTTATGGCAAGCTATTTTTCTCCCTGTTAATAGCTCCAGGTGGAAACCACCAAGGACTGAAGATTAAAAAAATAATAATTTCCCAATTAATTTTTTCAAATTATATACTTGGAGTTTCTCCCATTAATCTATCTTTAAGTTAGCTCATGCGCAGAGTGTTTTATTCCAACGCTCCACCCCACATATTAATCAGGGTGCCTTCACTATTAATCATCTTTAATACTCATTCATCATCATTATAAGATACAAGATTAAGTAGATTAGGAAAGTAACATTAGAAAAAATTGTGCAGCGGCCTAATAAAAAAAAAAAAATTCTTTGGAGTTGGCAAAGTGGCGCAGAGTTGCGGCCTTACAGCGCCAGAGACCCAGGCTCCATCCAGACTATTGGACTGTCTGTATGGAGTTTGAACGTTCTTCGTGACTGCAAGGGTTTTCCCGGGCGCCTTGTTTTCCTCCCACATTCCAAAGACGTACAGGTTTGTAGGTTAATTGGCTTCTGTAAATTGTCCCCAGTGTGTAGGATAGAACTATTATGAACGGGTGATCACTGGTCGGTATAGCCACAGTGGGCTGAAGTGTCTGTTTCTACACTGTATCTCTAAAGAAATTGTACAAACTTAGAACATTGGAGGTTACAGGGAGACCTGATAGAAGTGGGTATAATTACACACAGAGGGCGGTGAATGCCTGGAACGTGCTGCTGGGGTGTTGGTGCAGGCAGATACGATAAATAGCACGCAACAAAACCTTTTCACGGTACCTTGGTACACCTGACAATAAACTAAACTGAACTGAACTGGTTTAAGAGGCTTTTAGGTAGGCACGTGTATAGGCAGGGAATGAGGGATGTGGATGATATGCAGGCAGAAAGGATTAATTTAACTTGGCATCACGTTCGACATGGGATAGCTGGCCGAAGGGCCTGTTCTTGTGTTGCACTAAGTGCCAGGAGCACCCAGTGCAAATTCACAGTTGCAAGCCTCAAGGCAGTACCTTTGAACGGCGGAGGTCTGAACAGATTTACACTCGCCCTCCGGGCAAGTTGGACCGAATGGCCTGTGTCCAGGCTGTACAACCACATAGCCCGCTGAGTTCCTGGCACTTTGTGGCTTGCTGAGACCAGAGTGCTGACCGACGAGCCACGGAACTAAATGTTGGACGGGGCAGCTCACGTTACAAAGAATTGCGTCTCATCAAGTGCAGAAGATTGGGAGCGATTTAATTACGTTGCCTAAGATGATTAAAGGATTTGAGGGGATGCATCAAAGCTGTTATGACAGCCTAACAAATTTGGGGGAGGGGTAACCTTCAAACAAGAGCCAGGCCTCTTAATGGAAGTCCAGAACTCCCACACTGATACCTGTCCATGTTGCACATCAGTTAAAAAAAAATTACAAAACCAAGGCTGATTTTTTTGTTGGATGGAGATTTAGAGGCCACAGTGGTACAGCAGTACAGTTACTGCCTTACAGCACCAGAGACCCGGGTCCGATCCCGACTACGGGTGTTGGCTGTATAGAGTATGTTGTCCCTGTGACCATGCAAGTTTTCACCGGCATCTCCGGTTTCCTCCCACACTCCAAAGATATGCGTGTTTGTACATCAATTGGCTTCTGGAAATTGTAAATTGTCCCTAGTGTGTCGGAAGGTGCTGGTGTACGGGGTGATTGTTAGTTGGCACAGACTCGGTGGGCCGAAGGGCCTGTTTCCACACTCTATCCCTAAAGTATCTCGGGTAGTTCCACCACCTCCATCCATCCAAACGCCACAACTATTGCTGGGATTTCACAGCTAACACAAAGTTAGAAAGTTGACATCATTTTGCAGCAACAGAAGAGGGGAAAGAGTATAGGGACAATTACAGAGTGACCCAGGATAGTACTAAGGCCAACAGATACATGGCAGTTCTGTGCCAAATGATAATTGGATGAACAGCACCTCATAATCTGCTTGGGGAGATTGCAACCCAATGGTATGAATGCTGAAGGCAGCTGGAGTATTTCAGCGGGTCAGGCAGCATTTCTGGAGAACGTGGATCAGACTGATGGTGGGGTGGGGGGGAAGACAACTGGGAGAGAGAAGAGGCAGGACTGAGCTGATCCACGCTGCCCCAAGAATGGATTTAATTGTTCCATTTCGGTAAATATGGCAATAAAACACTCTTGACTCCAGCAAAGCAGGCTTGAGGGCCAAGTGATTCATGGGAACCCCATCAATATATCCTCCCTTTCCTTCCTCCACTTCTTCACTCTTCCTTGTGCTATAGCTTTATTGTCACATGTGCTGAAGTACAGTGAAAAATCTTTGTTTGCCTGTTAACCCAAACCTCAAACTCAACTACTAAGTATGGTCATAAGAAACAACCTTCTGGAAATTCCTCAAGAAAAACACATTAGTCAGACTAACTGGCACAAAACTTCTCTGCCACGCCAACTGGAGACCAAAGGATGAACTCCCCCCTCCCTCCCTGTGCTTAGATGGAAATGGGCTGTGAGAAAAGTGCTTACAAACTTCTGATGATTAAAAAAGTGTTATTTTAAACATTCCAAATCGCTCCCAAACAGACTCTTAAACCAATACAAGCACCAATGAGGTGACATTTCAGCTATCTCTTCAGGTGTGGAAGGAAACCGGAGCACCCAGAGGAAGCCCCTTTTCCAGAGGGAGAATGCCTGAACTGCACCAGTGGCCAGGATCGAACCCTGGTTGTTGGAACTACCTGCTGCACCACTGGACTGTTCAATGGGGCGATCAGGGCACTGGGGGCAAGTCCACTGTTCATATAGGATGTTAAAGGTGGAGAAAGTGGCCGAGTTGTAGATGTAGCCCAGTCCGCACAGACCAGACTCCCCAACATTGACTCCATCTACACTTCACGCTGCCTCAGGAAATCGTAGCCCCTCCCCCCCTCGGTCATGACTGACCATGGGTGATGCATCCTAGTTGTTGGCTGCTTGCTCCAAACCGGCTGGAGCAGCGCCCCTTGTGGCTGAAGAGACCAATGCGGGAGTGACAATCTCTGTCACAAAGGTCACATTCATGTGTGGTCTGGGTTTGTTGAAGTTGCTGCGCTCCTTTCTGCGTGCCCGCTTGTCTGCCGCTGCGTTCAACAGTTTCTCTTCCCCCGTTTTGAGATGTTGGTTCAGGGTACCTCTCTCCCAGCTGCAAGGCTCTCCCAGGACTCCACATCCATGTCCAGCGTCTTCATGCCTCAGGAAAGCAGCCAACATAACCAAAGACTTGTCCCACCCCAGTCATTCCTTCTTCTCCCCACTCCCGTCCGGCAGAAGATACAGAAACTTGAAAGAGCGCACCACCAGAGTCAGGAGCAGCTTCTTCCCCACTGCTATCAGGCTTGTGAATGGTCCTTCCATAGCTAGGGTACTGTCCGGTTCACCTCTACCCCATTGCAGACATTGGACTTTGTCTATGGAACGGATGCGCTGCAATGCTGAGAACTATATTCTGCACTCTGTATTTCCCCCTTTGCTCTCCCTATTGTACTTAAGTTTGACTTGACTGCATGATGTATAACACATCTGATCTGTTTGGATGCAAAACGAAGCTTTTCATTGTACCTCAGTACGTGACAATAATTAACCAAAACCTCAAAGTGGTTGAGGGACGGAACTCCTGGATTTGGGGTTTGGTTGCATCTACCAATCGTATAAAGATACAGAATCTCCTCAGATTCCCGGCCCTCCCTCTCGAATTCTTCAAGTTATCTACACAGTCAATGCAGCAGCACAGTGGAGCACCCGTAGAGTTACTGCCTTACGACACCAGATATCTGGGCTCGATCCTGACCTCGGGTGCTGTCTGTGCGAAGTTTGCACCTTCTCCCTGTGACCACCTGGGTTTTCTCTGGGTGCACTGGATTCCTCCCACATCCCAAACACATGCAAGTTTGTAGGTTAATTGGCCTCTTTAAATTGCACCTAATTGTGTAGGGAGTGGATGAGAACTTAGGATACTGTAGAACTAGTGTATGAACGGGTGATCAATGGTCAGCGTGGATTCAATGGGCTGAAGGGCCTGTTTCTATGTTGCATCTCTAAGCTAAGCACTGGGAGGAAATTTACTGTAACAATCAACCGATGGGCCTTTGGGCCTGGGAGGAAACTGGAGCACCCGGAGGAAACCCATGCGGTCACAAGGAGAATGTGCAAACTCCACACAAACAGTGCCCAAGGTCAGGATCGAGCCTGGGTCTCTGATGCTGTGAGGTAGGAGCTTCCTTAGCTACACATTAAGCTACCAATGCAGAAGCTCTGGTCTGTGGTGAGTCTACTAACATCACGCAAAACTCCCCAGATTGGTGTTGTCATCTGTGTGGTGCCAGCTTCCCTTTTCCCATACATTTTGTTTGTTCACCATCAGTTCAAAGGGACCGCTGGACTCCCACAGCTGTGAAGTCACCAAACTGAGAGCAGCCACTTCACAAATCCATAGACAGAATTCAGCATAAAACATTTAACACTTCATTCAAATCAGACTTCTTAGAGACTTGAAACTTGCAGGTTTAGTTTAGTCTAAAGATGCAGCATGGAAACAGGCCCTCTGGCCCCACCGAATGGGTGATCGATAGTCAGCGTGGATTCAGGTTTAGTTTAGTAAACTAAACCGAGTCCACGTGGACCATCAATCAGTTAATGAAAAGGGAATTTCAAAGTTTCCGAATTCTTGATACAGTAGTAGGCCCCTCTCGGTCATGACTGACCATGGGTGATGCATCCTGGTCGGATGCAAGCCTGGGCGATGTCATATGGAGGACAGGCTGTTGCCCATGCAGCACGTCCCCCCTCTCCACGTTGCCGATCGATCCAAAGGAACAGCAGGGCCGTTACAGTTTGGCACCAGCACCGTCGCAGGAGCTGCCAGGGCGAGGTTGTAGACAACGACGAACTGCCTTAGGGGCTCCGAATCCGGTTTTTCTTGAGGTTTACTCCAGGAGCCTTTTCCAAGACTGGATATGGCCAAAAGGCAGTGGAGGTTTTAAATCAGAGTTTTCCCTCTCCTAGATGAACTGCCTTCCCAGGCTGACGAGCCCCATCTGCACGAGACTCGTGGGGGCGGGAGCGTCTACCTTCCCGTGCAGGTCTATAGCACCTGCCCACTGCCCTTTGACACAGATGATTGATTAAAAGATACAACATACAAACAGGTCTTTCGACTCACCGAGACCATGCTCAATCACCTGTTCACACTATGTTATTCCACTTTCTCATCCACTCCCTGCATGTCAGGGAACAATTTACAGAGGATTAACCTTCAAACCCACACATCTTTGGGATATTGGAGGAAACCGGAGCACCCGGAGGCAACAATGAGAATGTGCAGAGTCCTCACAGACAGCTCCCGAGGTCAGGATCAAGCCTGGATGTCTGGCTCTGAGACAGCAGCTCTACAGTTGCACCAATGCACCGCCTCTGTGTACCTTACATAAAAAGACAATAAAGTAACAATAACTAAAAATAGTGCAGATCTGCAGATAGTCTACTGATTTCATGACATAATTAGAGGATTGGATAAGGTAGATCGTCAGAAACTTTTTCCCTCAGGGTGGAAATGTCAAAGACCAGATAACGTAGGCTTAAGGGTGGCACAGTGATGCAGTGGTAGAGTTGCTGCCGTACAGCGTCAGAGACCCAGGTTCGATCCTGGCTACAAGTGCTATCTGTACAAAGTTTGTACGTTCTCCCTGTGACCGCGTGGGTTTTCACCGGGTAACATAGAAACATAGAAAATAGGTGCAGGAGGATGCCATTCGGCCCTTCGAGCCTGCACCACCATTCATTGTGATCATGGCTGATCGTAAACCAGGTACTCCGGTTTCCTCCCATATTAGAAAGACGTGCAGGTTTGTAGGTTAATTTGCTTCTGTAAATTGCCCCTAGTGAGAAAGATGTGAAACTGGGACAACATAGAACTAGTGTACGGGAGATCGCTCGTCGGTGTGGACTTGGTGGGTGAAAGGGCCCGTTTCCACGATTTATTCCTAATCTAAACTAGGTACATTGCATCCTCTGCTTGTATCTGGTCTTCCTAAAGGTCACCCTTCTGAAGTGGCACAGCGGTAGAGTTGCTGCATCCCAGCACCAGAGTCCCGGGTTCAATCCAGACATCGGGTGCTGTCGGCATGTGTGCAGTTTTCTCATTTTCCCTGTGACCGCGTGAGTTTCCTCCTGGTGTCATGGAGTCATACAACACAGAAACAGGCCCTTCGGCCCAACTTCCCCATGCTGACAACGATGCTCCATCTACACTAGTCACACATGCCTGCGTTTAGCTTATATCCCTCCAAACCATTCCTATCCATGTACCCATCTAAATGTTTCTTAAAATCATTAAAAGACGCGCAGATTTGCACGGTTAATTGGCCCTCTGGAAATTGCCCCTAGTGTGTAAGGAGTGGATGAGAAATTTGGATAACATAGTGTTAGTGAACGGGTGATCGATGCTCGAAGTAGACTGGGTTGGTCGAAGGGCCTGTTTCCACGCTGTATCTCTGCACTAAACTAGATGTTGGCCGATCCCTTCTCTCTGCACCAGTTTAGCCTGACCAATTGTGGCATTCACTAAAGCTCTGCATTATGGCCTTACATTTATTTAGTTCTCTCTCTAACTGCATTTCTTAGCAACCATCAGCAGCTCATCACCATAGCAACCCTGGCCCCACTCTACAAGGAATATAATCTATGTGATTAATTACTCCATTTTATAATTTTGCAATTGAACCCAAAGAGATACAGCGCGGAAACAGACCCTTCAGCCCACCGAGTCCGCACCGAATTGCAATCACCCTGTACACTAGCACTATCCTACGCACTAGGGACAATTTACAATTTCACCAAAGCCAATTAACCTACAAACCTGTACGTCTTTGTAGTGCGAGAGGAAACCGGAGAAAACCCACGCGGTCACAGGGAGAATGTACAAATTCCATACATGCAGCACCCGTAGTCAAGATCGAACCCGGGTCTCTGGCACTCAAAGGCAGCAACTCTACCGCTCTGCCTCCCCAAATTGCCCTCTCCATAACTTCCCAACCTCTATGCAAGTTAAATGTTTTCAATTGTATTGTTTAGTTTAGAGATACAACATGATTAACAGGCCCTTCGGCCCACTGAGTCCATGCCGACCATCGATCACCCGCTCATTCGATGCATTTAAGAATTAGCAATTCATTGTTTCATCCAAGGGTAACAAATAGTTTTCATTGAAACAAACAAAAATCTACGATGTTGAGCTTAAGAAGCAAATATCATGAATGTAAAAGCGTTAAGGTTGGTTTTCCTCAAGTCATGGCTGGAAGGCATGCTCCAGGCTACAGGTTAAATCCACTGAACAAGGC
Organism: Leucoraja erinaceus; assembly: GCF_028641065.1. Classification (NCBI taxonomy): domain Eukaryota; kingdom Metazoa; phylum Chordata; class Chondrichthyes; order Rajiformes; family Rajidae; genus Leucoraja; species Leucoraja erinaceus. The sequence goes on along the minus strand of NC_073377.1, from coordinate 109,590,765 downwards.
TCATATTCTCAAGGTAAGAAGATGTTTCGATCAACAGATTCATGGGGCGAACCATGAGGCTAAACATGGTGGTGCAGCGGTAGAGCTGTTGCCTCACCGCACCAGAGACCCGGGTTCGATCCTGACTATGGGCGTTGGCTGTATGGAGTTTGTACGTTCTCCCTGTGACTGTGTGGGTTTCCTCCGGGTGCTCTGGCTTCCTCCCAAAGCAATTTTTTTTTACACAAAGGGTGGTAGGTATAAATCTGCTCCTATAATGTATTAACTTATGAAGGGTGTCAAAGGTTACAGGGAGAAGGCAAGAGAATGGGGTTGACAGATAGATCAGCCATGATACAATGGTGGAGCAGGAACAAAGGATTGAATGGTCTAATTCTCGCTTATGAATGAGCTGCAGGAGGAGGTAGTTGAAGCAGGTACTATCACAACATGTAAAACACATGGGGCATCTTGGTCATCATGGTGAAGTTGGGCAGAAGTTTCCATGCTGTGGGACTATGTACCATATCAGCCATGTATCAGCCATGATCATATTGAATGGCGGTGCAGGCTCGAAGGGCCGAGTGGCCTACTCCTGCACCTATTTTCTATGTACACAGGAATATGTCCCACAGTGTCAGAATCCAAACTAAACAAATTGGCAGATCACAAAGTCCAGTCCCTCATGAAACATAATGCAGTAACATTTGTAATTCTAATTAATTCCTCAAAGGGGCAACTTTTCTGGGCCTCCACCATTGCCAGAGTGAAGACACGAAAACTGGAGGAACAGCACCTCATATTCCACTTTAATAGCTTACAACCCAACAATATGAACATTGAATTTTCCAATTTTAGGTGACTTCTACGAACACCCCCCTTTCCCCCCTCCCGTTTTGCCCCCAAACCACCCCTCCCCTTTCCTTTGCCCCCACACTCCCCTCCCCTGAATCTTGGTTGACCTTGTACAGTTTCTCCCCTCCCCCTCCATTTTCTCCCCCAGCTACACAATTCACAACTTTTCTATCCTCGAGCTTCACAATTTGCAACTCTTTATACCTTTGGGTTCACACCTGCTGTTTTTCTCTGTCCCTTGTCCAACAATCTGCCTTTCACTAAACCCCTTTGCCTGTGTTCACCTATTACCGACCATGCTTTGTCCTGCCCCTCCTCTCTTCTAGCTTTCTTTCCCACTCCCCTCTGCAATCAGTTTGAAGCAAAAATATTAGAGCAAGATCTTCTACGATCTTCGGTTTGCAGAAGGATCCCGACCCCTTACATCACCTATCGTGTATCGTGTGTAGGGTTGAAAACACCTACCTCCAGATTTAGGTGTAGGAAAGAACTGCAGATGCTGGTTTCAACCAGAGAATGACACAAAATGCTGGAGTAACTCAGCGGAACAGGCAGCATCTCTGGAGTGAAGGGATGGGTGACGTTTCGGGGCAAGACCTTTCTTCAGATTAGTCTGAAATACCCAAGTATCGGGTATTTTTAAGGCAGAGATTGACAGAGTCTTGATTAATAATGGTGTTAGAGGATACGGGGAGAAGGCAGGAGAATGGGTTGAGGGGGAAAGGTAGATCAGCCATGATTGAATGGAGGAGTAGGCGTCATGGGCCGAATGGCCTATTTCTGCTCCTGTGACTTATGAACTTATGGGACAGCACGGTGGCACAGTGGTAGAGTTGCAGTCTCAGAGACCTGGGTTCAATCCTGTCTACAGGTGCTGTCCGTATGGAATTTGTCCATTCTCTCTGTGACCGCGAGGATTTTCTCCAGGTGCTCCAATTTCCTCCCATACTCCAAAGACATACAGTAGGTTTGTAGGTTAATTGTCTTCAGTAAAATTGAAAATTGTCCCTAGTGTGTAGGATAGTGGTAGTGTACGTGGTGGTCGTTGGTCTGTGCCGACTCGGTGGGCCGAAGGGCCTGTTTCCACGCTGTGTCTCCAAATTAAACTTATGAACTTTGCACCATTCTGCATTCATCATTGTATTTATGATTGCATCTTCATTGCCATGTACAATGTTTACTCTGTGAGCTTCATGCAAACAAGGAATTCCATTGCACCCGAGTGTATATGGCAATAAATAATCAGAATTTGTTTAGAGGGAGAAACTGTTGTAGGCACAAAGAACTACAGATGCTGAAATCTTGCGTAGGACACAGCGTGTTGGAGTAACTCAGCGTGTCAGGCAGCATCTCTGGATATCCTCCTGACCTGCTGAGTTACTCCAACAGTTTACGTTCCACGGGAGAAACTGTTGTAGTCGCCTCTGTTTCTATCACACTTTAAGCCGCACATCTCGTTCCATTTCCACCTCAATGACAGAGATTGTTGTCAACCGATTGTTGTCAGAGGCCATGAGCAGAGCTGAAGAATGGATTACATTTATCCCTCTGGCTGAGTACCCCCCACTTCCCGCTGCCACACGAAAAGCAGTCAACATAATCAAAGCTGTCCCACCCCAGTCATTCCTTCTTCTCCCCGCTCCCATCCGACAGAAGATACAGAAGCTTGAAAGTGCACACCACCTGACTCCAGATCAGCTCTTCCCCTCTGTTATCAAGCTTCTGAACGGTCCAATCATAAACTAGGGTACTGTCCGATTCACCTCTACCCCATTAGAGGGATATGGGCCAAACACGGGCAGGTGGGACTAGTATGGAACTAGGTGGAACTAGGCAGGTTCTCTGGATGCTTTCAAGAGACAGCTAGATAGGGCTCTTAAAAATAGCAGAGTCAGGGGATATGGGGAGAAGGCAGGAATGGGGTACTGATTGGGGATGATCAGCCATGATCACATTGAATGGCGGTGCTGGCTCAAAGGGCCAAATGCCCTACTCCTGCTACTACTATTGTCTATAGTGTGGCCATCTTGGTCGGCATGGGCAAGTTGGGGCAAAGGGCCTGTTTCCGTGCTGCATGACTCTACGACATTGGACTTTGCCTATGGAACTGATGTGCTACAATGCTGAGAACTATATTCTGCACTTTGGATCTTCCCCCTTGCACTACCTTTTGTACTTGAATTTGACTTGATTTCATTTATGTATCGTATTATCTAATCTTTCTGGGTAGCATACAAAACAAAGCTTCTCACTGTGCCTTGGTACATTTGAAATTCAAAATGAGTTTAGTTTACAGATACAGCTAGTTCGGAGCAACGAGTCCACACCGTCCAAATATCACCCGTACACTAGTTCTATCCTACACACTAGGGACAATTTACAGAAGCCAATTAATCTACAACCCTGCATGTCTTTTTGTATGTAGGAGGAAACTGGAACACCCGAGAGAAAACCCATGCGGTCACAGGAAGAACGTGCAAACGCCACGCAGTCAGAACCCATGGTCAGAATTGAACCCGGGACTCTTGCGGCATGAGGCAACAGCTCTGCGCCACTGTGATGTTCAGTTGGTCTAAACTGACAGACATTACTTTAAAAAAAACTAATGTCGCCACTTGTTCCAGCTGCTACTGCAAATAAATTAGTTTCAATGAGTTGCAGAATTGGACAAGCAGTCAGCATCACAGCAGTACAGTGTGCGGCAAGGGAACTCGCTGCACTTTCCCCAAAGTAGTCCAATTCCCTCTGCAATGGGAACCTGCTTTGAGAAACATCGCTCCCACATTGTCGCCAGCTGCTCAAGGCACCCTCTGTTTACAGGGACAATCGGCCCATTCTACCGCACATCATTTGAAACTCTCAGTGAATCTTGCAATTGAAGGCTGTGAACACACAAGGATTCATTGATCTGAAGGTTTCCAAAGCATCCACTTCAAAGGCACACAAAAAAGCTGGATAAACTGGATAAAGTATTTTTTGTATACCTTCGATTCTCCAGCATCTGCAGTTCCTTCTTAAACACTTCAAAGGCACGTTTGATTAGTTTACGAGTAGGAAGGAACTGCAAATGCTGGTTACAGAACTAGTCAGCGGAAAGACAATACTTGATTACAATAGAGCCATCCACAGTGTACAGATACATGATAATGGGAGTAACGTAAATAATGTTTAGTGTAAGATAATGTCTGGTGAAGTCCGATCAAAGATAGTCCAAGAATCTCCAAAGAGATAGATAGTACTTCTGGACTGCTATCTAGTTCTTAGAAGGACGGTTCAGTTGCCTGATAACAGCTGGGAAGAAACTGTCCCTCAATCAGAAGGTGATGCCCTAAAACCTAGTTTAGTTTAGTACAGTTTGGAGATACAGCGCCGAAACAGGCCCTTCGGGCCACCGAGTCCACGCCGACCAGCGATCATCCCGTACACTAGCACTGGGACACACAGGAGAATTTACAATCTTTTACCGAAGCCAATTAACTTTGGAGTGTGGGACATAACTGGAGCACTCAGGAAAAGCCTATGCAGTCACAGGGAGAACGTACAACCTCCGTACCAGTGGTCACCTGTGGTCAGGATCGAACCTGGGTCTTTGACACTGCGAGGCAGCAACTCTACTGCTGTGCCACCCGATTAATTTCACACCCAATATGGCACAGTTGTAGTGAACCATCAGGCACTGACACCCCTGTCCATGGATGATTGCCAGATTGAGTTTACAATGAGTCCAAGGTGTTTCCAACATGTATATCCTCAAGGGTCAGCTTCTAACTTGCATTGCACAATTCCCTGGCCCAGGGCAAGGACAAAACAACAATAAAAGGAACTGCAGATGCTATGCTGCTAATGTAAGAATTGCATAGTTCTGTTTCGAGACATATGCCCAGTCCACCTTGGTCTATGTGATCTCCCAGATGCCAAACACTAACTCCCATTCCCACACTAACTTTCCTGTCCTGGGCCTCCTCCATTGTCAGAGTGAGGCCAAACGCAAATTGGAGGAACAGCACCTCATATTTCACTTGGGCAGCTTACAGCCCAGCGGTATGAAATTGATTTCTCCAATTTAAAGTATCCCTTGCATTCCCTCCCTCTCACACTCTAGTCATCATACTAGTTTCATCGTTGTCGTGCTTAGTTTGTTTGTTCCGTATCTCTTCATTATCACTTCTCCCATGGACCATTGTGGGCTCCACCTTTCCTCGATCATTGGTGCTGGCTCTGATTTGTTCTTTTCATACTTTTCATTCATTTGTTCTTTGTACCTTCTCATACCTCTAGTTTCCCTCTCTCCCGACTCTCATTCTGAAGAAGGGTCTCGATCTAAACCGCTGACCCGCTGAGTTACTCCAGCACGTTGTGTCTGTGTTAAGTCTTGACACAACCCAAGCTGCAGCCTACCATTAACTTTTATTTTATCTCCCTCACATACATGTAAAGGAAGACCGGTAAAGCAATGCATGTTCTCTTGCGAGGTTATTCTGACCTAACAGAGTATGTGAAGGTTACAGGTCTTGGCTTTCCAATTGTGTTAGCTGGCTCACCTGTACTGGACACTTCACATCAGAAACCCTACAAGGCAGTGCCATTGTTCTGACCGCTCTCCCTCCCGACATGTGAGAGAGCCTCACCACATGTTTTATGCATACTCAGGTGCCAACACTATTGCGTCCAAGTGCTTCTTGGACGGTCCGTCTGGATCAAGAACTTAAGGGCCTGTCCCACTGTACGAGCTAATTCAAGAGTTCTCCCGAGGTTCCCTTGATTCGAACTTGGAGAATTACGGTAATAGCCGCTCGTAGGTACTTGGGGCTCTCGTGGACATTTTTCAACATGTTGAAGAATCTTCACGATGTTTCTAGGGACAATTTACCGCGTCTCCCGAGCGCCTGCCGTTAGCGTTACGAGCCGTTAAGAGACGTCCCGAGCTCCAACGTACCCGCAATGTACATTCTACGTGCTTACCACGAGTTTGATTTTTTTTTAACTCGGGAGACCTCTTGAATTACCTCGTACAGTGGGACAGGCCATTAACAGGTCCAGCTCCCGAGGAGGTTTAGTTTAGTTTAGTTTACTTTCTTATTATCACGTGCATCGAGGTACAGTGAAATGCTTTTGTTACGTGTTGTCCAATCAATGACTGTAAATGGCCACAATTAAGCCATCCACAGTACGCAGATAAAGGACAAAGGGTAAAGGAAATAACATTCAGTGCGAGATAAAGTCTGTTGAAAGGTCTCCAATGATATATATGGCAGGTCAGGACCGCACTGTTGTTGGTGAGACGACGGTTCGGTTGCCTGATAGCAGCTGGGAAGAAACTGTCCCTGAATCTGGAGATGTGTGTTTTCACACTTTTATACCCTGCGTGATGAGAGAAAGGAGGAGGGAGTGACCGGGGTGAGACTAGTCCTCGATTATGCTGGCAGCCTTGGACATTAGTTATAGTCATAAGCACAGAAACAGGCCCTTTGGCCCACCTCATCCATTGGCTTTGTCCCTCTCACCTTCAAACCGTGCCCTGTACTTTTAGTTCTGGTTTAAAGACACAGCATGGACACAGGCCCTTCGGCCCACCGAGTCCATGCCGACCAGCGATCACCCGTACACTACTTCTATCCTACAAACTAGGAACAATTTACAGAAGCCAACTAACCTACAAACCTGCTCGTCCTTGGAATGTGGGAGGAAACCGGAGCACCTGGAGGAAACCCACGCGGTCACAGACAACACCGGTAGTCGGGATCGAACCCGGGGCTCTGGCAGAAACCCAGGTAAAACAGCACTTCTACCGCTGCACCACAGAGCCACCCCTCTGCAATTTCTAGCCTGAGAGAAAGATTCTGGTCCTATCTATGCCCCTGACTGAGCTAACACCCAGTTGCAGACACACTCGATGGCAACGCCTGATGTATTGCCAGCAACCTTCTGATCTCTGCTTGGACTTCCTTCTTTCAGGAACCTTATGAGGCCGACTGTTATTTTTAATTAGTTGCACTTCTCGTTCTGCAACGGTATAAAATGTTAAAGAATTTAAGTGGCTGCTCAAAGCCCGAGATTAATGGACAGTCTTGGCTTACGTGGTCATGCATTTGGTCTGCAATGAGGAAATGGTTCTTCCCTCAAAATTTTCCCAGGGTCGAGAATTCTTAAACTAGAATCTCTGAAACATTGGAGGTTATGGGAAGACCTGATAGCAGTATTTTAAATTATCAGAGGCAAAGACAGTGTAGACAGTCAGAACCATTTCCCCAGCATGGAAATGTAAAAAACTAGAGGGCACAGCTTTAAGGTGTGAGGGACAAAGTTTAAAGGAGATGTGCAGGTCAACTTATTTTTCTCACAGAGGGTGGTGGGCACCTGGGTTGGTCTGCCAGGTACGACAGTGGCATTTAAGAGGATTTTGGGGAACCTGATAGAAGTATATAAAATTATCAGACATTGATAGGGTAGACAGTATGAACTGTTTGCAAGGATGGAAAAAAAAACAAATAGTAGAGGGCACAGCTTTAAGGTGAGAGGGGCAATGTTTAAAGGCAATTATAGGAAGGATGTCAACAAAATAGAGAGCGTACAGAGGAGATTTACTAGAATGTTGCCTGGGTTTCAGCAACTAAGTTACAGAGAAAGGTTGAGTAAGTTAGGTCTTTATTCTCTGGAGCGCAGAAGGTTGAGGGGGGACTTGATAGAGGTCTTTAAAATGATGAGAGGGATAGACAGAGTTGACGTGGACAAGCTTTTCCCCATTGAGAGTAGAGAAGATTCACACAAGAGGACATGACTTCAGAATTAAGGGACAGAAGTTTAGGGGTAACATGAGGGGAAACTTCCTTACTCAGAGAGTGGTAGCGGTGTGGAATGAGCTTCCAGTGGAAGTGGTGGAGGCAGGTTCGATTTTATCATTTAAAAATAAATTGGATAGGTATATGGATGGGAAAGGAATGGAGGGTTATGGTCTGAGTGCAGGTAGATGGTGAAAATAATTGTTCGGCACGGACTTGTAGGGCCGAGATGGCCTGTTTCCTTGCTGTAATTGTTATATGGAGATATGCGGAGACTTACACAATGGGTGCCAGGAACAAACTGTGGGATGATGGTAGAGGCAGATATGATTGTGGCATTTGAGATGCTTCTGGATAGGAACATGGCTATGCAGGGATTGGAGGGATATGAATTTTATGTTCAGGCAGATAAGAGTAGGTCTTTGCATGATCTTCGGCACAGGCATTGTGGGCCGAAGGGCCTGTTCTTGTGCAGTACTGTTCTACGTTCAACAGGCTTAAGGTGAGAGGTGAGACATTTGAGGGGGACTTTTGGGGAAACTTTTTCCACTCAGAGAGTGGTCCACAGGGTAGTCCATATCAAGAGTGAGCTGCCAAAAGAAGCAATAAAAGCCGATACAATTATGACTTTCAAAAGGCATTTAGACAGATACTAGACTAAGTGGGACCCGTTGGGTCCTATGTTCACACGGGAGGGCTGGTCCCCCGACGCAATATTCCACTTCTCCACCAATTCCAATATTGGTGGCCAGTGGGGGAGCTTTCTGGAGAGCTGGTATGGGTGTTGTTGGCTGCAGGGACTACTGGTCTCCAGAGGGCTAGTATAGACATTGTGGGCCAAATGGATTCTTGGGGTGACAGCTCAGTCCCTCAAGCCTGAAGTGCTGATAGCTCACTCACGGCTGGTGGGCTGGCAGTTGACTCACGGCTATTCCTTGAAATTCCATTCCTCTTCGAGTAGGGTGCAAGGCCACAAAATTCAAGTGCAGTTTCATACCACTTCAAGCAGGGTGCAAGGTCACTAATTTCAAGTGCAGTTTCATACCATTTCATGCAGGGTGCAAGGCCACCACATTCAAATGCAGTTTCATACCATTTCAAGCAAGGTGAAACCACCATAAAACCACACAAAACACCGCACTCACAGTTCAGTAGATATTCAGTGTGTTCAGTTGATTCGCAGCTCAACTTACCGGGGTAACTTTCTCAAAGGCCTTACTAAAATCCATGTAGACAACATCTATCGACTCAATTACCTTCGTCTGCTCCTAAAAAAACTCAAAGCTAGTGAGACATGATCGACCATGTACAAAGCCTTGCTGAATGTCCTAATTAACTCATTATCTTCCAAATAGGAGCAAAACCTATCCCAAAGATTGGTTGCCATGAAGTTTGTTAACTTTCATCAATCTGATAACTTAAGAGTTTAGTTTAGAGAAACAGTGTGGAAACAGGCCCAGCAGCCCACCAAGTCCATGCTGACCAGTGATCACTAGCTCTATCCAACACACTAGGGACAATTTACCTACAAACCTGCACGACTTTGGGACATGGGAGGAAACCGGAGCACCTGAAGGAAACCCACGTGGTCACACGGAGAACGTGCAAACTCTATACAGACAGCACCTGTAGTCAGGACCGACTCCTATTAGTTTAGTTTCAAGATACAGCATGGAAACAGGCCCTTTGGCTCATCCAGTCCACACCAACCATCAATCACCCGTTCACACCAGTTTTATGTTATCCCACTTTCTCATCACTCCCTACACACTCGGGACAATTTACAGAGGACCAATTAACCCACACGTCTTTGGGATGTGGGAGGAAACCGGGACACCCAGAGACTGCAACCTGCAAACTTACAAACCAACCCTTTTCCATTTACGTACTAGTTATTTATATATATCACAAACAGCAGAGGTCCCAGCACAGATCCCTGTGAAATTCCACTACGATAATCGATTTATTGTGTTTACATACATGTTGTGCTGCTGCAAGTAAGAATTTCATTGTTCTGTTTCAGTACATATGACAATGAAGCACCCCTGACCTTTCCCATCCATGTCCTTGTCCAATGTCTTTTAAATGTTGTTATAGCACCTGCCTCAACTAGTTGCCCTGGCAGCTCTTTCCATATCCCCACCACACAATACTCGGGTCAGGCAGGATCTTGTTGAATAACCAAGGAACTACAGATGCTGGTTTACAACAAAGTACACCAAACATCATTGAGACTAGCTCAATTCATATGACAACTTTCAGTAATCTTTATGTTGAAATGCCCGAGTACAAACCTTTATCAGCATAACAAATGTTTTAAACATACCATGTCACGGTTCAACATAGAAATCATTCTGCTTTTCCAGTATTTGTCAATTCCTTCAAATAGATATTTCACATGCTGCTTTGATACTTGGCAGCAAAGGAACTTTCAGCCCCATCTGGTCAAATTGGAAACATATGGACCTCTCTTGGATTAGCAAGGAATCAACAATCTGCAGCCAAGAGACTGAAACGGAGAAACAGATCCAAAGAAACTTTAGTAGTTTAGAGAGACAGCGCCTAAACAGACCCCTCGGCCCACCGAGTCCATGCAGCCCGGCAGTCACCCTGTACATTAACACTATCCTACACATTCGGAACAATTCTACCAAAGCCAATTAACCTACAAATCTGCACGTTTTTGGAGTGTGGGAGGAAACCAGGGCACCTGGAGAAAACCCACAGTCACAGGGAGAATGTACAAACTGCGTACAGACAGCACCCATAGTCAGATCGAACCCGTGTGTCTGGCGCTGTAGGGCAGCAACTCTACCCGTGCTCCACCATGCCACCCAAACTTCTCAAGAACCCATCTGCATTCTTCTGCACACAAGAGGAAAATAATCTGCCTCTGCAAAGACAAGACTGGAGTAGGAAATGGTTGAATGAAATCTAACTTATTTGCCTCACGGCACCAGAGACCCTGGTTTGATCCGACACTCGGACGTTCTCGGTGTGGAGTTTGCACACTCACCCTGTGACAGCATGGGTTTCCTCTGGGTGCTCCAGTTTCCTCCCTCATCCCAGAGACGTGTGGGTTTGAAGGTTAGTTAGCCCTCTGCAAATTGTCCCCTGCGTGCAGGGAGTGGATGGGAAAGTGGGATAAAATAGAACTTGTGTGAACGAATAATCGGTGGCCGACAATCCACTTTGCAATTCCTCACACTGAAGTGTGAAGGCATGTTTAGTTTAGTTTAGAAATACAGCATGGAATCAGGCCTTTCGGCCAGGAATCTCTACAAGATTCTTTTGGTATTCTTCAAGGTATTTTTAAAGTGGGGATTGATAAGTTCTTGATTAGTTTTAGAGAATTAGCATGGAAACTGGCCCTTCAGCCCACTGAGTCCGTACCGACCAACAATCGCTCCGTACACTAGTTCTATCCTACACACGAGGAGGCAATTTACAGAAGCCAATTAACCTACAAACCAGTCGATACCCAAAATACCCGACTCCAACTCTTTGATTTCTTGTGTATCTGACTCGGATCCCGACCCCTAAATATAATGATTCTAAATCTGCTATGATGACATTACACAAGATGGCACTTCATAACTTACAAAATTCTTAAGGGGTTGGACAGGTTAGACGCAGGAAGATTGTTCCCGATGTTGGGGAAGTCCAGGACAAGGGGTCACAGCTTAAGGATAAGGGGGAAATCCTTTAAAACCGAGATGAGAAGAACTTTTTTCACACAGAGAGTGGCGAATCTCTGGAACTCTCTGCCACAGAGGGTAGTCGAGGCCAGTTCATTGGCTATATTTAAGAGGGAGTTAGATGTGGCCCTTGTGGCTAAGGGGATCAGGGGGTATGGAGAGAAGGCAGGTACGGGATACCGAGTTGGATGATCAGCCATGATCATATTGAATGGCGGTGCAGGCTCGAAGGGCCGAATGGCCTACTCCTGCACCTAATTTCTATGTTTCTATGTTTCTATAAGAACTACGTACATGAATCATCAGGCTAACTTTTAAACCCATGTCCTTAATAATTTGAGGAAACTTGTTTTAAGGGATTAGGTGGGTCAAGAGAACGTAGCCCCCCCCCCCCCCCTTAGTTTAGATTAGGTTGGGGGGGGGGGGGGTCAGGGGAACGCTGCCCCCCATTAGTTTAGGTTACTATACTTTTACCTAAATGAGCTCTGACCTTTTTTCCCCTTCATTACCCAACCCCTTACTAACCTTTCAACCTAGAATATTGTGCCAGGCATCCCACTGAAAGTAGAAATTATGGTTTGTATTGACGAAAAATTACCTGATTTTTTTGTCAAGATGAGTGTTTACTGCTGTTGAGAAAGAATGAATTATCACTGACGATTTTCATTTGCAGTAAATCATGAAAATTCGTAATCGGAAATAATGTGTGCAGTATGTTTAAAAAGTGGGATTTTTTTCCCCATTTACGCAGTCTCTGAAAATTATGTTGAGGTCGGAGTCAGGACTATTTTACCGACTCCAGCAACACCAAAATTGTTCCCACTCCAATTCCTCTGCCCTGCTACAAACCCACATGTCTTTGGAATGTGGGTGGAAAATGGAGCATCCTCAGTCACAGGGAGTAACGTACAAACTGTTTTAGACAGCACCCGTAGTCAGGTGCAAACCTAGGCCTCTGGCATTGTAAGGCAGTAACTCTACCACTGCATCATTGTGCCGCTCATTTAGTAAGGGCATCAAAGATTCCAGGAAGGCTGGAGAATGGGTTTGAGTGGAAACAATAGATCGGCCAGGAGTTAATGGTGGAGCAGAGTAGATGGGCCAAACGGCTTAATTCTGTATCTACGTATTATGGTCTTATTCAAGCAGGTATTTCCAAAAGCGCATATCGACTGGATGGATGATGGCAGACCCTCTTATAACCATATAACAATTACAGCACGGAAACAGGCCATCTCGGCCCTACAAGTCCGTGCTGAACAACTTTTTTTCCCTTAGTCCCACCTGCCTGCACTCATACCATAACCCTCCATTCCCTTCTCATCCATATGCCTATCCAATTTATTTTTAAATGATACCAATGAACCTGCCTCCACCACTTCCACTGGAAGCTCATTCCACATCGCTACCACTCTCTGAGTAAAGAAGTTCCCCCTCATATTACCCCTAAACTTCTGTCCCTTAATTCTGAAGTCATGTCCTCTTGTTTGAATCTTCCCTATTCTCAAAGGGAAAAGCTTGTCCACATCAACTCTGTCTGGGAGCAACATACACAGTCACCTCGTTCTGGCACCATCTTTTAGTTTACTGTCACCGAGGTACAGTGAAAGGTTTTTTTGTCGCATTGTATCCAGTCAGCGGAAAGAGTACACATGATTACAATCCACAGTGTACAGATGTAGGATAAAGGGAATTAGCACAAGATAAAGGGAATTAGTGCAAGATAAAGTCCAGTTAAATCCAATTAAAGATAGTCCAAGGGGAACCACTCCCTAGTTGGTGAGTGGACAGAAACTGTCCCTGAATCTGGAGGTGTGCGTTTTCACGCTTCTGTACCTCCTGCCTGATGGGAGAGGGGAGAAGAGGGAGTGACCGGGGTGAGACTGGCCCTCAATTACACTGGTGGCCTTGCCGAAGCAGCATGAAGTATAGATGGAGTCAATGGAAGGGAGGTTGCTTTACATGATAGTCTGGGGCACGTCCACAACTCTGCAATTTCTTGCTGTCTTGGTTAGCACCGTTCCCCAACCATGCTGCGATTGAGGGGGGGTGGGGAACAGATCCATCCAAGACCGCAAGAAATTGCAAAGGGTTTCCCCACGGAGGGAACAAGATCAAATTCGGCATGGGTTCTCTGTATCACAATGACTCACCATTGAATGAGCATACTGCAAAACATTTATCACAGCGCAACATAATATACTGCCTCACCAATTGTCATGATGCCACAAGTCCCCACAGACTGACAGTTCATCCATTTCTTTATATGGTCCAGTGATTTACCTGACAATGACTGAAAAGTCAAAGCAAAACAGAATCATACCCAAATGCTATTCTTTCAGACAACTGGGAACTATGTCAGATTACCAGCATCAACTATATATCATCCCAGGCTCACAATAAATTTCAAGTACATAGTTTAGTTTAGTTTAGAGATACAGCGGGAAAACAGGCCCTTCAGCCCACCGAGTCTGCACTGATCAGCGATCACGCAGTAGACTAGCACTATCCTACACACTAGGACAATTTACAATTTTTACCAAAGCCAATTAATCTACAAACCTGCGCCTCTTTGGAATGTGGGAGGAAACCAGAGCACCCAGATAAAACCATTAGGAGGATGTACAAACTCCTTACAGACAGCACCCGTGGTCCGGATCAAATCCGGGTCTCTGGCACAGAACTCGAAAGCTGCCCATGTGGAGTTTGCATGTCCTCCCCGTGGGTATACTCCGGGTGCTCCAGTTTCCACCCACATCCTAATGATGTGTAGGTTGGAAGGTTAACTGGTCCTCTGTAGAATCCCCACTCCTCGCTGTGTAGGGAGTGGATGAGAAAGTGGGATAACATAGAACTAGCGTGAATGGGTGACCAATGTTGACTCAGTGGGCCAAAGGGCCCATTTCCATGCTGTATCTCCAGACTCTAATGTGCCCGTAAAGTTGCAGCAAGTAAGAATTTAATTGTTCCTGTCCTAGTATATATAATTAAACACTCTGAACCCTTGCTGAGTTTTCCATAACATGATGGTCAAAATACAGGAACAGCATCTAGAGGATAGCAGTTGGTCAAATGCAGAGATCAAGGGCATGGTGTGGAGGTAGGAATATGGTATTAAGAGAGAAAATCAACCACGGTTGAAAGGCAGACCAATTGGGTGTCAGATCAATTAGGAACTGATGACTTCAGTGCACCCTGGTTCAGTTAAACTATGCTTCCTGGTCAGATATTGTTTTATTCATTCAGTGGGAGTCAGTTCAACTTACTTTAGAGATACAGCATGGAAACAGGCCCTTCGGCCCACGGAGTCCAAGCTGATCATCGATCACTCGTGCACGAGTTCTATCCTATGTACTAGAGGCAACTTACACAAGTCAATTAACCTACAAACCCGCGTGTCTTTGGAATGTGTGAACAAATGCCCGGAGAAAACCCTCGCGGTTACAAGTAGAATGTTCAAACTACGTACAGACGGCACCCATGGTCAGGAATGAACCCAGGTCTCTGGCGTTGTGAGGCAGCAACTCTACCACTGCGCCATCAAGCCAACCCTTCGGCCTGCCCGGCTGAATTACTCCAACACTTTCTGTCTATCTAAAGATCACCAATCAGTGGGTAGAAAAAAACAAAAACCTTTGGGAAAAAAAAATCTTCACTTGACCTAGCAAATCATTACTATAGCAACGGGGAACATGAGAACAGGAGACGTCAAGGCATTATTTTTTGAGAAATATTTACCATGACGTATTCAATGAAAGTGAAATAAAAAACTGTTTGGAACCAAATTCTCAACCTGGCCTCGTTGACTGTGTCCTGTTGCCCTAGCAACCATTTACTCTAGATCAGTTCCTGAAATGATCCCCTCACCCAGCTTTGGACAATATGGGCAACGTGTCAGTCCTCGTACTGCCCAAATCACCTGTCAAGCTTCAAGGACAGGGCAGACCATTCAGCCCATCAAGACAGATGCTTAATTTGAAAGGAAACAAATACAAAAAGAGGGATGTAATGCTGAGGCTGTATAGGGTGATGGTCAGACCGCATCTGTAATATTGTGAGCAGTTTTGGGCCCAATATCTGAGGAAGGATAAGCTGGTGTTGGAGAGGGTCCAGAGGAGGTTTACGAGAATGATCCCGGGGATGACTGGGTTAACGTATGATGAGCGTTTGAAGGCACTGGGCCTGTACTCGCTGGAGTTTAGAAGGATGTGCAGGGATCTTACCGAATAGTGAAAGGCCTGCATACAGTGAATGTTTCCACTAGTGGGCAAGTCTAGGACCAGAGGGCACAACCTCAGAATAAAAGGACATACCTTTAGAAAGAAGATGAGTAGGAATTTCTTTAGTCAGAGGATGATCTGTGGATCATTGCTTTTAACAATACAATACAATACAATACAAATTTATTATCATTTGAGCCCCAGTGAGACTCAAACGAAATGTTGTTTCCACAGCCATACAAACAAAGACACTGTCTTACAGACATACACATAATTAAATTCACACAAACATCCATCACAGTGGACCCACTGTGATGGAAGGCAAGTCTTTTCTCTCCCCATTAAAAGGCTCATTGCAACATTTTCTTAAAAAAAGAGCTATATCTTTTTATTTCTCAATGGCTTTCTCAACTGTGCCCTGCACGTTTCGTTAAATTGGGCCTACAAGAGCCGCCGCCTCAATGCCGCCGCTAATATCACCACAGACCCACACCACCCTGGCCACACTCTCATCTCACAGCTACCATCGGGAAGGTGGTGCAGGAGCCTGAAAACCGTGACCTCCAGAACAGCTTGTTCGTGGCAACCATCAGGCTGTTGAACACTGCACCACACTAACCTCAACCCTACCTCAGCAACTAGAACTTGGTTTCACAATATGGAACGAGTTGCCACAGGGAAGAGCCGAGGCAGGTACTATAACGGCATTTAAAGGACTTGTACAGGTGTACGGATACAAAAGGTTTAGAGGGATATTGGCCAAACATGGGCAAATGCGACCAGCGTAGACGGGGCATCTGGGTTGGCATGGATGAGTTGGGCCAAAGGGCAAGTTTCTATACAGTACGACTCTTTGCCTCTATGACCCGACAAAGAACTTTGCTATGGTTGCACTATGTACTTTGGTTATATATTTATTATGTTACTTTGCATTACCTATTATTAATTCATTGTATTGTTGATTATTGTATATTTGTTTGTGTGCTATTGCTTTGATGGGCCTGTAAAGCAGCAGCAGCAGCAATTATAATTTTCATTGTTCCATTGCTGGTAGATGCAACACTCTTGCGTATTATATCCACACTTGTTATGTGTTCCTGTACCTGATTTAAACCGTCTCTCGTTTTCTCATGGAAGCATTAAGCTGCAATTCTTTGCATCAATGGTTTCTTCGTTATCACGTGTACCAAGGTACGGTGAAATACGTTTTTTTGACCCACAGCTCAGCAAGATAGTCGCCATATATAAGCACAATCCCCTTGTTAGTACAGAACAGCCCGCCGAGCCATATGCAGGAGTCGCCGTTTTGGCCACAAAGGCCCGTTGCAGCCATCGCCTCCATTCCGGTCATCCCATGAACCGTCGTCCCTCTCCTTGCCCGGCCACCTTCAGCCCTTGTTCCCCGGGGGGTGCCCCCCACAGCCGACCTTGAGGGAGCAGAAGGGAAGACACCCACCCGTTCTTCATACCAGCCCTTTGTACAGCATCTGCCGCTATCTCCCTCCATCCTTCTCTCCAGTTCCCGGTCTTCAGGGGTGAGCAGGGACCGGGCTCAGGGGCTTCCATCTCCGGGGTTAGGTTCTCAGTTCCACGGCGGGCGAGCCAGGCTTGCTGTTGGGATACAGCTGCAGCTCGCCGGGAGATGTTTGCTGTGCACGGCTCACGGGGAGGTAACTATGGGAGGGGAACGTGTTATCCCAGTGTCTGCCCATTCCACGCTCTCTCCAACGTCCCAATGCACCTCCGCTCGGTCCGCATTAACCAACTTGATCTCCCTGTGGCTCAGCCCTTCAACTCCCTCTCCCATTCTGAATCCGACCTTTCTGTCCTGGGCCTCCTCTGTGGCCAGAGTGAACACCACCGGAAATTGGAGGAGCAGCACCTTATATTTCGATTGGGCAGTTTACACCCCAATGGCATGAAGATTGACTTCTCTAATTTCCGGTAGCCCCCCCCCCCCCCCCCCCCCCCCCCCCCCCCCCCCCCCCCCCCCCCCCCCCCCCCCCCCCCCCCCCCCCCCCCCCCCCCTATTGTCTCTTCCTATTCTCAGCTCTCCCTCAGCCCTCTGACTCCTCCTCTTCCATTCTTCCCCCCCCCCCACCCCCCCCCCCCCCCCCCCCCCCCCCCCCCCCCCCCCCCCCCCAACCCTACATCAGATCAGTCTTTGGCCCGAAACGTTACCCATTTCGTTCGCTCCATAGATGCTGCCGCACCCGTTGAGTTTCTCCAGCACTTTTTTCTACCTTCGATTTTCCAGCATCTGCAGTTCCTTCTTAAACATCCCAATGTCACTCACGGCTCTCCTCACTGTTCATAACGCTTAATTTCTTCTCAATCCACAACTTGAAACATCTTGACTGAGCAAACATTGCAGCTGATTAAATATTAATCTAGTTACTGCACTCTGCAATGTCTGCTGTGGCTCATAATACAGTGCAGCACTGGAACAGGCCCTTCATCCCATAACATACGTGCTGAATATGATGCAAATTTAAACTAATCTCCTCTGCCTGCACATGATCCATAAGATAAATGCATAAGCTCCAGGAGCACGAGTAGGCCATTGGGCCCCATCGAGTCTACTCCACCGTTTATTCATGGCTGATCCATCTTTCCCTCTCAACCCCATTCACCTGCCTTCTTCCCTTGACACCTGACACCTTTGCTAATCAAGAATTTGTCAATACCCACTAACTTGGCCCCCACAGCCTTCTGTGGCAATAAATTCCACAGATTCACCGCCCTCTGAATAAAGAAATTCCTCTTCATCTCCTTTCTAAAGGTGCATCCTTTTATTCTGATGCTGTGGCCTCTGGTCCTCCTATATCCCTCCATTCCCTGCACTTCCATGTGCTTATCTAAAAGCATCTTGAATGCCACTATGGTATCTGCCCCCACCACCACCCCTGGCAGCGCAGGCCAGGCTCCCACCACCCTGTGAAAAAAGCTTGCCCCTCCTTTAAACTTGAACAATTTTCCCCCCTTTCATATTAATGCTATGCCCTCTACCCTATCTATGCTTCTCGTCATTTTATATACTTCTATCAGGTCTACCCTCAGCTTCTGACATCCCAGAGAAACCAATCCAAGTTGGCATGCTCTTAATTCCGTCAAGAGGGTTCAATTCCCACTCATACTGTAGGGTGGATGGTGCTGCCAGGATGCAGTCCCTTCTGCCCAACTTGCCCATGCCAACCACAATGCCCCTACACTAGTTTACTTTAGCTTATTATCACATGTACCGAGTTGCAGTGAAAAGCTTTTTTACCCCCCCCCCCCATTCCCACTTGCCGACGTTTGGTCCATATCCCCCCTAAACCGTTCTGTGCACAAAATGAGACAGAAGTGACACCACGAGGCTGGGTAAAGATCAGATGTTGAGCGGCAGAAGCAAGGGCTGAACTGTCCACTCCACTGCTGACCTCGCACTGAACATCTGCAGTGGACATTCTGGGCCTCAGGCTGCCCTCGAACTGGAGCGGGCATGTAGAATATAGAACAGTACAGAAGATAGACACAAAATGCTGGAGTAACTCAGCAGCTCAGGCAGAATCTCTGGAGAACATGAATAGGAGATGTTTCCAGTCTGAATTCTTCTTCAGCCCTTCTTGACTCTGGAGAAGGGTTACGACCCAAAACGTCACCCATTCCTTTTCTCGAGAGATGTAGCCAGACCCGCTGAGCTATTCCAGGATTTTGCGATTATCTTCGATATGAAACCAGCATCTGAAGTTCCTTCCTACACATAGAACAGCACAGGAACAGGTTCTTTGATTCACAATGTCTGTGCCAAACACAATGCCATGTTAAACTAATCTCCTCTGCCTGCATGTGATCCATATCCAACATGCCCTGTATATCCATGTGCCTATCCAAAAGTCTCCTAAACACCACCATCATATCTGCCTCTACCACCGCCCCTGGCAGCGCGATCCAGGCACCCATCACACTCTGTGTAAAAAAAACGCCCACATCTTCTCTAGCCCATCACCTTAAACCTATGCCCTCTAGTAGTTTTAATACAGCCACCTTGCGTTTTACATGTGTTTGCTGGATGCATTCCTGAAATAACAGGCTTGTTCCTTTAATGCCAAAGTCTGATTTACTGTACGCGGTGGTATTTTTGGAAAAACATGCTCAAATTTACCGCTGACAGCATAGTCAGGATTTTGTTTACTATGCGCGCTTTTGAATTACAGGCTGCTTTTCAAGCACGTAACCCCTGCTTAAAACATGACGTTATTGCATTACAGGGCTGGCACAGGCTCAGGCCGGCTGCTGTAGATGGCTCGCCAGTCTCACAGTTAGGCAAGGGCCCTCAAGCTCCCTGGTTGCTGCAAGGTTTGCAGTTCCTGTGACACAGCCTTGGAACCCGTGATAATGCGTGCATGCTCTGCCTGCTAATGCACTCATCAATGCAGCAGCAGAGTACGCTTGCAAATTGCCACCAGGCTCTGTAGGTATACGTCACTGCAAGCAATCTGCCCAACTCCAAACACCTCCCACACTTAAAAATCTACTGAGGGCTCAGTTTAGTTTATTGTCACGCGTACCGAGATTGTTGCGTGCTAACCTGTCAGTGGAAAGACAATACATGATTACAATCGAGCCATCCACAGTGCACAGATACATGATAAAGAGAATAATGTGAACAAGTTTAGTGCAAGATAAAGTCCAGTAAAGTCTGATCAAACATAGTCCAAGAGTCTCCATTGAGGTAGATAGTAACAAAGGACTGCTCTCTAGTTGTTGATGGGATAGTTCAGTTGCCTGTTAACAGCATGGAAGAAACTGTCCCTGAATCTGGAGGTGTGTGTTTTCATACTTCTATACCTTTTGCCCGATAGGAGAGGGGAGTGACTGGGGCACAACCCGTCCTTGATTATGCTGGTGACCTTGCTGAGGCAGCGCGAGGTGTAGATGGAGTCAATGGAAGGGAGGTTGGTTTGCAGTTTAGTTGGTGGTTAGTTCAGTTTGGAGGACAGCATGGAAACAGGCTCTTCAGCCCACAAAGTCCGCTTCGACCATCGATCACGCGTTCACAATAGCTGAATATTATCCCACTTTCTCATCCACTCTTGTGTCTTTTTCGTAACCCAGCATCTAAATCTTAAAATGATCATCCTTATTTTCCACAAACTCTCTGGAAGCACAAGTTTCTAATCCCAATGCATCTGCACTGCAAAAACATTATGCATTTGGCCATTCAGCTCCTCATTCCTGCTGGCAATTCAATAAGATCAAAGCAAATCTCTGTCATGTTAACCATCTATGTCATGAATTCATAGGTTATAGGAGCAGAATTAAGCCATTTGGCACCAAGTCTACACCAATCAATCATGGCTGGTCTATCTTTCCCTCTTAACCCCATTCACCTGCCTTCACCCCATAACCCCTGACATCCGTACTAATCAAGAATCTGTCAATTTCCACCTTAAAAATATCCACATACAAAAATCTTTCAACGTGTCTCAAATGGGCAACCCCGTGGCCCCGTGGGGTGAAGAATCCCAAAGGTTCATCCAGAGAAAATCCACGCAGTCACTGGGAGAATGTATAAACTCGCAACAAAGGATAGCACGCAACAAAAGTTTTTCATTCTACCTTGGTACATGTGACAATAAACTAAACTCAACTCTGTACAGACAGCACCCATAGTCAGGATCGAATCCAGGTCTCAGGCACTGTAAGGCAGCAGCACTGTTGTTAAGACACTGTGTCGTCCATTAAGACACTCGAAACGACCACTTTGACCCAGCTCTCGGTAACTGGTGTTAAACTTTCCCTAACTGGCGCAGTGTCAATACTGAAAAGTTTGTAACATCAGAGTCGTACAGCACGGAAACAGACCCTTCAGTCCAACTCATTCATGCCAACCAAAGATGCCCCATCTAAGCTCGACCCATATCTCTCTAAACCTTTCCAATCCTTTTCAATCCTGGCTGGCCCCCCAACGCAATATTCCACCTCTCCACCAATTTCAATATTGGTGGCCAGTGGCGGGGGGGGGGGCTTTCTGGAGCACTAGTATGGGTGTTATGGGCCGAACGGACTGGTTTCCAGATGGCTAGAAAGGACATTGTGGGCCGAATGGATTCTTGGGCTGGCAGTTCACTCACTCACGGCTGGTGGGCTGGCAGTTCACTCACTCACGGCTGGTGGGCTGGCAGTTCACTCACTCACGGCTGGTGGGCTGGCAGTTCACTCGCTCACGGCTGGTGGGCTGGCTGTTCACTCACTCACGGCTGCTGGGCTGGCAGTTAACTCGCTCACGGCTGTTGGGCTAGCAGTTGATTGACTCACGGCTGGTGGGCTGACAGTTCGCTCATGGCTTTTCCTTGAAAATCCATTTCAAGCAGAGTGCAGGCCACCAAATTCATTTCATACCATTTCAAGCAGAGTGCAGGCCACCAAATAAATTTCATACCATTTCAAGCAGAGTGCAAGCCACCACATTCATTTCATGCCATTTGAAGCAGAGTGCAGGCCACCAAATTCAAATGCAATTTCATACCATTTCAAGCAGAGTGCAGGCCATCAAATTCAAATGCAATTTCATACCATTTCAAGCAGAGTGCAGGCTACCAAATTCAAATGCAATTTCATACCATTCCAGCAGAGTGCAGGCCACCAAATTCAAATGCAATTCCATGCCATTTGGGCATTATACTCCTGATCCCCCAGAAGGGGCGTTACCTTCATCATGGTGATTGATAGGCGAGAGGACCAATCAGCTGATCCAAAGATTTTTTAAATATACATAACTTTTTTATTTTTCATTGATCTGAAAAATCCTCAGGGCTGCCTCTGCGGAGGAGGACTGTGAGTAAGATGGCCAAAAATCATAGCTATATATGGTAGCGTTTTTCAAAAATCAATATACCGTGCAGACAGGAAGTGGTCAAGATGAGACTTTTAGTTATATAGATAGTACCTGATTCAACTACTTTCTCTGGCAGTTCATTGCATATACCCACCATCCTCTGTGTGAAAACGTTGCACCCCGGGTTCCTATTAAATCGTTCTCCACTCACTTTAAACCCATGTCCTCTTGTTCTTTAATCTCCTACCCTGTGCATTTACCAGATCTATTCCCCTCATAATTTTGTACACCTCAAATAAGATCACCCCTTGGCCTCCTGCATTCCAAGGAATAAAGTTCTAGCCTGCTCAACCTCTCCCAATAGCTCAGACCCTCAATTCCTGGCAACATCCTTGTAAATCGTTTCAGTGCTCTATCCAGCTTCTTCACACATCTCTTCACAGATGCTGGCCTGACCTGCTAAGTATCTTGTGTTTTTATTTACTTTAGCGTCAGTGCTATTTCGGGAGCATTGAATGCGGTGCCAAGGAATCCTTCGCTCACCATATTTAAGTTACCGTGGTAATGCAACTCATTGCTGTTCCCAGGGAGAATTAATTAGATGTTCTACGCCCCTCTTCCCTGCATGTGAAATTTATATTGTTACACGGAGCAGCTTGGTGGTGCAGCGGTAGAGTTGCTGCCTCACGGCGCCAGAGACCTGGGTTCGATCCTGACTACGGGTGCTGTCTGTACGGTGTTTGCACATTCTCCCTGTGACCGTGTGGGTTTTCTCTGGGTGCTCCGATTTCCTCCCACATTCCAAAGACGTGCAGGTTTGTCATGTAAATTGCCCCCTGGGGTGCAAGATATTACTAGTGCATGGGGTGATCGATGGTCGGCGTGGACTCGATGGACCCGTTTCCTGCCGTATCTCTAAGTCAATTGGTGGATCCAGGGATTTTTTATTGGTTATGTTAAACGGTCCTTGTTCCAAACTTAAACTGGTACCATCTCTCAACTCTTTCTCCACTGCATCGATGCCTGTATCAAGGCTGCCTCCTGCCCCCATGCAGAACTTGTTGACTTCGAACAAGTCTAACATCACTAACTTCCACCCGGCCCTCAAATTCACTTGGATTGTCTCAGACACCTTTCTCCCCTTTCTTGATCTCTCCGTCTCCATCACAGCAGAAAAAATATCAACTGATACCTACTACAAACCCACTCACTCCCACCGTTACCTGGACTACACTTCATCCCACCCTGGCCCATGCAAAGACTCAATCCCCTTTACTTAATTCCTGTGTCTTCACCGTGTTTGCTTCCACGACGAGGCTTCCTATTCTGGGACATCTGAGATGTCCTCTTCCTTTAAAATTACATTTGGAATTCTAAAGTACCACCAAGTCAACCGGGTGGCGCCAGCAGTGGCTTGGACCACGAGAGGCTTGACCCGAGACTGCGAGCTCCACGATGTTAAGTCTTCGAACAACAATCTGTCTGTCCCTTCCTTCTTTGTTGTGTTTTAGTATGTGTTAAATGTATGTTTCACTGTTTTTTTAGCTTGTTTTATGTAGGGGGTGGTGGTGGGGGGGAGGATCTCTTACCTTGACAGAGATGCGCTTCCCCCCCCCCCCCCCCCCCCCCGTATCGAATCTCCATCCGCACTGCGGCCAAACATTGAGGAGCCGGCGGCCTCTGCTGGAGTCCAACTTCGGGAGCTCCAATCGCGGGAGCCTACAGACTTAACATCGTGGAGCTCGCAGTCTCAGGTCAAGCCTCTCGCGGTCCAAGCCACAGGAGCTTCGACCGCCCCAACGCAGGAGCTTCGATCGCTCCGACTGCGAATGGTTCGACTGCTCCGACCACGGGAGAATAAAGAGGAAGAAGATTGGACTTTATCGCCTTCCATCACAGTGAGGAATGTGGGGAATCCACTGTGGCGGATGTATATGTTAACTTTCATTTAGTTCTTTGATCCTTTTTTTGTATGGCTGTATGGTAATTCACATATCACTCTGTACCTTAATGGTACATGTAACAATAAGGACCTTTGAACCTCTGAAGTGACTCATTTTCTTTGATGTGTTTCATGTTTTTGCATGCTTCAGTGAGATGCCTCTTCCAGCTAATCTGGTGACAGTAAATGACTCACTGTGACAATCCAAAACCTCTCCAACCTTTTCACAACTGTTCATAAGAAGAGTCTTTTGCCCCAGAGTAGGAGAATCAAGAAAACGGAGGAGACAGGTAAGGGGGGGAGATTTAATATGAACCAGAAGGGTAGCATCTTTTACACAAAGTGTGGTGAGGGTAAGGAGCAATCTGTTGGTGGAGGTAGTTTGACTTTTTAACGTATTAAGGGTGTCAAAGGTTACAGGGAGAAGGCAGGAGAATGGGGTTGAGAGGGAACGATAGATCAGCCATGATTGAATGGCAGAGTAGACTGTAAGGACCAAATGGCTCAATTCTGCTCCTGTGACTTATGAAAGAGCTGCCGGAGGAGGTAGTTGAGGCAGGTTACTATCATAACATTTGATAGACATTTGGACAGGTACATGGAGAGGATAGGTTTAGGGGGATATGGGCCAAAGGCGGGCAGGTAGGACTAGTGTAGATGGGGCACGTTAGTCGGCAAGGTCAAGCAGTGCCGAAGGGCATTGTTTCTGCACTATAGCACCCTAGGAACGCTGCTTCAAGTAGCCCATTTAAACAAAAAAATATATAAGCAATAAAATGATATTGCAATTCTTGCTAACACTTTTTATGTTATAGATAAATATTAATTGGCATCACCAATTTCCTGGAACACCAAGATTACTGGAGGGAGGAAGGGATGATCAAATGGTTTATCCAGGGATGAATCCCCAGAGCAATCTAATACACGCAACAGATTTCAATGGATGTTATTCTGGGCTCCAGGAAACCATGGGAAATAGTACTACACAGAATAAGTCAATTAAGGCTGGTGGTATGCGCTGGCACTTCACAATCATGTTGCAATCCTACTGATAAGCAGCAGATTACTTAGAACAGAGAACAACTGCGTGCAGTTCTGGTCATCCCATTACAGGAAGGATGGGAAGGCTCTGGAGAGGGTGCAGAGGTGGTTTACCAGGATGCTGCCTGGATTATGGGGTTTCAGCTACAGGGATAAATTGGATAGACTTGGATTGTTGTCCCTGGAACGGTGGTTGAGGGGAGACTTGATAGAAGTATGTAAAATTACGAGGCATAGATAGGGTAGACGGGGAGAACTGGGGTGGATATGTCTAACATTAATGGGCATTGCCACAAGGTGAAAAGGAGAAAGTTTAATGGAGATGTGCGGGGCATGTTTTTTTTAAACACAGGGAGTGGTCGGGGCCTGGAATGCGTTGCCAGCGGTGCCGTTTAAGAAGCTTTTAGATAGGCACATGGGATTGCAGGGAATAAAGGGATATGGATCATATATAGGCAGATTAAATAAGTTTAACAGGACATTGTGTTTGGCACCAACATGTTGTGTGCCAAAGGGCCTTTCCTGTGCTGTACTGTTCTATGCTCTAGAGCAGCACACAAACAGGCACTTCAGCCAACAATATCTGTGCCAAGTACGATGCTAATTTCCTCTGCCTGCATGTGATTCATACTCTCCATATCCATGTACCCATCTAAATGTCTCGTGAGAGTCACTGTTGTACCTGCTTCCACCACTACCCCGGCAGTGTTCCAGGCCCCAGCCCCCTACTCAGTGTATATAAACTTGCCCCTCTCATCTTCTTTAAACTTTGCCCCTCTCATCTGAAGACTATACCCTCTAGTCCTTGACACTTCCACCCTGCAATGAAGGTTTCAGGTTCCACCCCCCCCCCCTATTTGTTCATCCATCTTCTTCGAGTTAAACGCAGGTAGATGGGACGAGTGTAGATGGGAGGTGTTTGGCGTGAGCAAGTTGGTCCGAAGGGCCTGTTTCCACACTGTATGTCGATGTAGGGGAAGAATGGCAGGGTTACCATTTAAGGTCAACAAGAGACAATTCATCACACCTGACAAAGGGCCCCTCACCTGAAACATTAACACTGTTTTCCACTCTCTCTGGAAGCTGCCTGCCCAAGTATTTCCAACATTTATTTTGTATCTAACACACCTAGAGAGTACATAACACCTTCACACACATAGATTCATAGCGAGTGGAAACAGCTCCTATGTCCCAACATGTCCACGTTGACCAACATGTCCCATCTACACTCCTCCAACCTGCCTGCATTTGGCCCATATCCCTCAAAAACTATCCTTTCCATGCATCTGTCTGGATGTTTCTTAAACTACTTCATGTTTCTTAAACTGGCCTCAACGACTTCATCTGTCAGCTTGTTCCATCCACCATCGTTCGTGTGAAAAATCTTTAATCTTTCTCCCCTCACTTTAAACCTAAGACCACCGGTTACCGACTCCCCTACTCTGGGCAAGTGACTGTGCGTTTACCTGATCTCATCCGCTCATGATTTTGTACACCTCTATAAAATCATCCCTCATCCTCCTGCGCTGCAAGGAATGGAGTCCTAGCCTGCTCAACCTCTCCCTGTAGCACAGGCCCTCGTGTCCTGGCAACATCCTTGTAAATCTTCTCTGCACCTTTTCCTTAATGTTTCAACTTGTTCTAGAACATAGAACACTACAGTACAGGAACAGGCCCTTCGGCCCACAATGTTTGTAGTGGATTTTCATTTAAATTGTTTTCATATGCCGTCACATGATCCATATCCCTCCATTCCCTGCACTTCCATGTGCCTATCTAAAGCCTGGAATGCACTGCCTCCACCACCAACCCTGGCAGTACGTTCCAGGCCCCAACCACTCTTCCTGTACTCTTGTGGGAACGTCTCCCAAATCCGGCCCTAACTCTCGGATGCAGTTTCTCCAAAGCAGCAGCAAGTCATAAACTTGCACCAAATCAAATAAAAATTGAAAACAGAAAACATCATGCAAATTCCCACCTCTCCTGCAACACTTAAAGCCACACCCTCCAGCTGCAACACTGAGCAATACTTCCAAGATAATTCCAATTTTTTAATGTTGAAACTCTGAACTGACGCATCAATTAAAAACAAAACTTGGTCTCACTCCATATGAACGCATTCACTGTAGGAAGCAGTCATGTTTCTGGCCTTAAGGGGCACGTACACAATGGTTTCTACTGAAGATAGACACAAAATGCTGGAGTAACTCAGCGGGACAGGCATCTCTGGAAAGAAGGAATGGGTGATGTTTCAGGTCGAGTCCTTTCATCAGTCTCGATGAAGATGCTGCCTGTCCCGCTGAGTTACTCCAGCATTTTGTATCTATCTTCGGTGTAAGCCAGCATCTGCAGTTCCTTTCTACACAAGGACATGTTGGGCGGTGTGGGCAAGTTGGGTCGAAGGGCCTGTTTCCACACTATATCACTCTATGACAATGGTTTGTAGTTCAGGACCTGCCTTATACAGAAACAGGAAGATTTATGCACACACACAGATGCCTAGAGTGGATAAAGTGAACTGGATAGGGAGGATGTGGAGAGGATGTTTCCACTAGTGGGAGCATCTAGCACCAGAGGGCACAGCCTCAGAATAAAGGGACGAACCTTTAGAACGGAAGAATTGATTTCATCAGAGGGTGGTGAATCTGTGGAATTCATTGCCACAGACGGCTGTGGAGGCCAAGTCAATGGATATTTTTAAGATGGAGATTCACAGATTCTTGATTAGAAAGGGTGTCAGGGGTTATGGGGAGAATGGGATTGGGACGGAGAGATAGATCAGCCATGATGAATGGCAGAGTAGACATGATGGGCCGAATAGCCTAATTCTGCTCCTAACACCTCCAAGTTTGCAGATGACACAAAGCTGGGAGGCAGTGTGAGTTGCGAGGAAGATGCTATGAGACTGCAGGGTGACTTGGATAGGTTGAGCGAGTGGGCAGATGCATGGCAGATGCTGTGTAATGTGGATAAATGTGAGGCTATCCACTATGGTGGCAAGAACAGGAAGGCAGATTATTATCTGATTGGTGTCAGATTAGGAAAAGGGGAGGTGCAATGAGACTTGGGTGTGCTTGTACATCAGTCACTGAAAGTAAGCATGCAGGTACAGCAGGCAGTGAAGAAAGTTAATGGCATGTTGACCTTCATTGGGAGAGGTTTTGAGTTTAGGAGCAAAGAGATCCTACTGCAGTTGTACATGGCCCTGGTGAGATCGCATCTGGAGTATTGTGTGCAGTTTTGATCTCCTAATTTGAGGAGGAACATTCTTGCTATTGAGGGCGTGCAGCGTAGGTTCACCAGGTTAGTTCCCTGGATGGCAGGACTGACATATGATGAAAGAATGGGTCAATTGGGCCTGTATTCACTGTAATTTAGGATGAGAGGGGATCTTATAGAAGCATTAAATTCTTTAGGGATTCGACAGGCTAGATGCAGGAAAAATGTTCCCCATGTTGGGGGGAGTCCAGAACCAGGGGTCACAGTTTAAGAATAAGGGGTTGGCCATTTAGGACTGAGATGAAGGAAAAACGCCAGAGGATGAGGGTTCTTATAGAGGTATATAAAATCATGAGAGGAATAAATCTGGTAAATGGGGGGGGGGGGGGGGGGGGGGGGGGGAGATTTAAGAAGAACCCGAGGGGTAACCTTTCCACACCAAGTGTGGTGGGTGTATGGAATGAGCTGCCGGACAAGGTAATTGGGCAAGTTGGGCCGAAGGACCTGTTTTCATGCTGTAAGACTCTAAATGAAACCAAGCTCTAAATGCAAGCAAATGCGGCTAGCCCAGTATGCCAATTTGGTCGGCAAGAATACGGTGGGCTGAAGGGCATGAATGGATGCTGTACAGCTCTATGCCTCAATGACACACACACATACAGCTAGAGAGAAAGGAATATAATGCTTCATATTTTATTATAGTGTAGACTGTTCATCCCATAAACTCAATACTAGCTCTCAGAGAAATCCCATCAGCCCCACTTATTTCCACCATACTTATTCCCCCTCACCTGCCCACATGGAGATTGTATACAGTTATGAGTTGCATACGAATAGTTGGTTGGTGTGGGCAACTTTGGCCGAAGGGCCTGTTTCCGCGCTGTATGACTCTATGGTGAATCAGCATCTGCAGTTCTTTGTTTCCACGTGTTTCTACGTACTTTGTTCCCAGCATTTAAAGGCACTGGGCCTGTACTCGCTGTAGTTTAGAAGGATGAGAGGTGGGGGGGGAATCTCAAAGGTCCAGGGTCGTGAGTATGTGGAATTCATTGCCACAGATGGCTGTGATGGCCAAGTCAATTGACATTGTTAAGGTGGATATTGACAGATTCTTGATTAGTAAGAGTGTCAAGGTTTATGGGGAGAAGGCAGGAGAATAGGTTTGAGGGGGAAAGGTAGATCAGTCATGATTGGATTACAGAGTAGTCTTGATGGGCTGAATGATCTAAATCTGCTCCTAGAATTTACGAACTTATACAAAACATCACCAGTTAAACTAGTAAACCACTGCCTCTAATAAACATCACAATCAAATTAACTTTCTTTCAGATTATTATTTAACTAATTCCTGGTAAAGAACTGCAGATTTTGACCATTCAGTATAAAAGTGCGAGAGACAGGATTTACTGTAATGTTAAGATGCCAGGGAGCCTTGCATAATCTACAAGTCGCAATTTGTTTTGGAGTCTGCAATGGATAAAGGACACAAATAACTTCTAACGATTATCAAGCAATGAAAAAAACAAATACACTGGTGCAATTTCACCAAAAAAAATCTTTAAAACTTTTTTTTACACAAAATGTAAAAATGGGAATGCAGTGTTTGTGGACGGCTTCCTCGCAGGCCCTGGGGGTTCTCTATGTTTCACACACACAAAGACCCTCTTGTACTCTCTCCGTCTCGGACACTGAATGCTGTAAATTTGCTTGTCAGACGCTTCTGTTTCCCACAGTGTCGCCCGTCCTTCCAGCGTCCCGCCACCCTGTTCTGCTGTTGCAACATACATGCTACTCACCCAGAATATTATGTTAAAGCCGAATATGAAGTACTTGATGCAGCAGCTGACTTCAGGTCCTTTGTAATGTTTCCCTGACATCTTGGGCTTCTCATGAAGGCAGCGAGGGGCTACTGACACAATGTAGCGGAGAGGAGCCGCTGTTAGCAGCGCGTCTGGTCGCCGCTCCCACTGCCCCGGGATCAGGCAAAGGCTCGGGAAATCCCACGATCTAGACTCCGGGATGTGCCAGGGCGGGACTTCCGGGGGTTGGGCACTGGGAAACAAGAAACTGGATGGGAGAGAGGTTGGTGTAGATTGATAGATAGTGAGGGAGAGAAGGAAAGGGAGAGAGGGAGAGAGAACGGTGGAATGACTAAACAGTGCAGAGAGATAGAATGAGGCAGAGGGAATAGATGAATGAACAGTGGAGAGGGAGAGAATGAGAGAGGGAAGGGCAAATAAATATGGGGGAAAAAACTGAATGAGAGCGGAGACACAAGAGACTGCAAATGATGGAATCTGCAGCAAAATAATACTTGGTACTGGTTTATTGTCACATGCACTGCGATACAGTCAAAAGCTCTGCGTGATATCAGATTATACCCGTAACCATGCATGCTGCCGGAGGAGGTAGTTGAGGCAGGGACTATCATAGCAGTTGAGACATTTGGACAGGTACATGGATAGGACAGATTTCGAGGGATATGCGGACCAGGTGGGACTAGTGTAGATGGGGTGTGCTGCTTGGCATAGGCAAGTTGGGCCGAAGGGTTTGTTTCCACGCTGTATGACTCGATGTGGACAATCGAGTCATACACAAGTACAAGAGGTAGTGTAAACAGAAAATAAACAACATGCAGAATATAGACAAAAATGCTGGAGAAACTCAGCGGGCGAGGCAGCATCAATGCCTCACCCGCTGAGTTTCTCCAGCATTTTTGTCTACCTTCGATTTTCCAGCATCTGCAGTTCCTTCTTAAACAAAGTGCAGAATATAATGAGACGGTATTATAGTGGTTAATCCACGGGTTACAGGGAAGTGCAGATAAAGAAAAGTGTAAGGGTCACAACGTAGGTGGGTTGGAGGATTGGGACTACACTCCTAGCTTGGGGGGGGGGGGGGTGGGGGAGACCATTAAGTAGTCTGATAACAGTGGGGAAGAAGCTGTTCATGATTCTGGTGATATGTGCTCTCAATCCTTTGTATACCCTGCCCGACAGGAGAAGGAAGAAGAGGGACATGAATGGTTTTGGTTACGTTATAGAATCATATAGCACAGAAACTAACCTTTTGGCCCAACTTGCCCACGTCGACCAACATGCCCCATCTTCACTAATCACATCTGCCTGCGCTTGACCCATATTCTTCTAATCCTTTCTGATCCATGTAGTTGTCCAAATGTCTTTTAAATGTTATCATAGTACCTGCCTCAACTATCTCCACTGGCAGCATATTCCATATACCCACCATCCTCTGTGTGAAAAAGCTGCCCCTTAGTCTCTTATTAAACCTTTCCCCTCTCACCGTAAACCTACGTCCTCTGGTTCTTGATTCCCCTCTCCTGGGTACAAGATTCTGTGCATTCATCCTATCTATTACTGTCATAATCTTACCCACCTCTCTAAGATCACCCCTCATCTTCCAGCATTTAAAGGAATAAAGTCCTAGCCTGCCAAACCTCTCCCCAAAGCTCAGGCCCTCGAGTCCAGGCAACATCCTGGTAAATCTTCTCTGCACTCTTTCCAGCTTAACAACATCCTCCCTATAGTAGGGTGACCAAAACTGAACACAGCATTCCAAATGTGGCCTCACCAATACCTTGTACAACTATAACATAACGTCCCAAATGGTATACTCAGTATCCTGACTGATGAATGCCAATCTACCAAAAGCCTTCTTGACCACTCTATCTACCTGTGATGCCCCTTTCAGGGAACTAATACCTGCACTCCGAGATCCCTATGTTCTACAACATTTCCCAGAGTCCTGCCATTCACTGTGACGGTCCTGCCCTGGTTTGACTTCCCTAAATGCAACACTTTGCATCTTTTTGCACTAAACTCCATCAGCCATTCTTCAGCCCACTGATCAACATCCTGGTGCAATTTTTGATAACCATCTTTGCTATCTACCATACCACCCGCTTTAGTGTCATCTACAAATTTACTAATCATGACTTTTACATTCTCATCAAAATCATTGATATAAACCACAAACAGCAATGGGCCCAGCACCGACCCCTGAGGCACATCACTAGTTACAGGGTATCTTCTGCGAAGCCACTTCTCTGTCCAGTCAGCTCGCTCCCCCTGGATCCCATGCAATCTAAAGTTGGCTAGCTCTCCCTGGTGATGTAACATGCGATTTTAGCTGCTTTTGTGAGGCAACGTGCAGTGCAGATGGAGTCGATGGTAGGAAATCTGGTCTTTGTGATGGACTGGGCTGCGCCCATTACTCTGCAACTACATGCGATCTTGGGCAGAGCAGTTGCCAAACCGAGCTGCGATGCATTTTGATGGGATGTTTGCTGAGTAAGCAGAGGTGTTGGTGCATTCTTGGGCAGAGCTTCAATGCACTTGGTCCAGGACAGTTTGTTGGTAATATTTACACCTAGGACTTGCATGTAGGGAAGGGGAGGGGCGGAGAGTTAGTGTTGTGCAGTGTTCAAGAGCCTGATGGTTGTTGGGAAGAAGCTTCTTGAACCTGGAGGTCACGGTTTTCAGGTTCCTGTACCTTCTTCCTGGTGATAAGAGTGAAATGAAAGAGTGGCCTGGGTCATGTGTGTCTTTGATAATATTAGCAGCCTTCTTGAGGAAGTAAAGTCTAAAGATGTTGCATGACCTATCGAGCTCCACCAGCATTTTGTGTTTTGTTCAAGATTCCAGCATCTGCAATCTCTTATGCCTCCCTTGAAACATGTTTTCCTTGGTAATTCTACTCCAATTCCTAGGAGTAGAATTAGGACATTCGGCCCATCAAGTCTGTGCATTCAATCATGACTGTCTTATGAAGAAAGACTGGATAGACTTGGTTTATACTCTCTAGAATTTAGGAGATTGAGAGGGGATCTTATAGAAACTTACAAAATTCTTAAGGGGTTGGACAGGCTAGATGCAGGAAGATTGTTCCCGATGTTAGGGAAGTCCAGGACAAGGGGTCACAGTTTAAGGATAAGGGAGAAATCCTTTAAAACCGATATGAGAAGAACTTTTTTCACACAGAGAGTGGTGAATCTCTGGAACTCTCTGCCACAGAGGGTAGTTGAGGCCAGTTCATTGGCTATATTTAAGAGGGAGTTAGATGTGGCCCTTGTGGCTAAAGGGATCAGGGGGTATGGAGAGAAGGCAAGTACAGGATACTGAGTTGGATGATCAGCCATGATCATATTGAATGGCTGTGCAGGCTCGAAGGGCCGAATGGCCTACTCCTGCACCTAATTTCTATGTTTCTATGGCTGATCTATCTCTCCCTCCTAACCCCATTCTCCTGCCTTCTCCCCATAACCTCTGATACTTGTACTAATCAAGAATCTATCTATCTCTGCCTTAAATATATCCACTGACTTTGCCTCCAAAGCCTCTGTGGCGAAGAATTCCACAGATTCACCACCCTCTGACTAAAGAAATCAAAGGTTACGGAGAGAAGGCAGGAGAATGGGGTTGGGAGGGAAAGATAGATCAGCCATTATCGAATGGCCTAATTCTGCTCCTGTAGGATCGTATGAACATCCACATCAACTTCCCTCGCCTCACACCCCAAATTAATCCTCATGGATACACCTTCAAACATTTGTCCCCTGAGTCTTTTACAAATGTTTCTATAGCCTTTTCTGCTTTTATTTCAGATTTCCAATGTTGCAATTTTCTTTTCATTACTACTCTTCAAAGCAAAGCCAGCTTTCTAAAGAGTAAAGTTCCCTCGTGGCATGACCCAGTTTCTAAATATTCTGCGTAAGAGTTTGGTTAATTCATGAGCTGTAGTCAAACTGCACATAAATACAGTCGGTCTTTGCCCACAAGCCGACCACAAAGCCCCACCTATGCTAATTTCATGTCATAGGAATAGAATTAGGCCATTCGATCCATCGACTCTGCCATTCGATCATGGAAAACATAGAAAACATAGAAAATAGGTGCAGGAGTAGGCCATTCAGCACTTCGAGCCTGCACCGCCATTCAATATGATCATGGCTGATCATCCAACTCAGTATCCTGTACTTGCCTTCTCTCCATACCCCCTGATCCCTTTAGCCACAGGGCCACATCTAACTCCCTCTTAAATATAGCCAATGAACTGGCCTCAACTACCCTCTGTGGCAGAGAGTTCCAGAGATTCACCACTCTCTGTGTGAAAAACGTTCTTCTCATCTCGGTCCTAAAGGATTTCCCCCTTATCCTTAAGCTGTGACCCCTTGTTCTGGACTTCCCCAACATCGGGAACAATCTTCCTGCATCTAGCCTGTCCAACCCCTTAAGAATTTTGTAAGTTTCTGTAAGATCCCCACTCAATCTTCTAAATTCTAGCGAGTACAAGCCGTCTATCCAGTCTTCCTTCATATGAAAGTCCTGAGATCATGGCTGATCTGTCTTTCCCTCTCAACTAAATTTCCCTCTTGCCTTCTCCCCATAACCTTTGACACTCGTACTAATCAAGTACATATCAATATCTGCCTTAAAAATACCCAATGACGTGGCCTCCACAGCAATGAATTCCATAGATTCACCACCCATAGACTAAAGATATTCTCCTCATCTCCTTTCTAAAGGCACGTCCTTTTATTCTGACTCTCCCATTAGTGGAAACGTTCTCTCCACATCCACTCTATCCAGTCTTTTCACTATTCAGTGCGTTTCAATGAGTTCCCCTCTCATACCTCTAAACTACAGCGAGTATAGGCCCAGTGCCATCAAATGCTCATTGTATGTCAACCCAACCATTCCTGGGATCATTCTCGTAAACCTCCTCTGGACACTCTCCAAATCCAGCACATGCTTCTTCAGATTTGGGGCCCAAAACTGCTCACCATATTTTAAATATGGCCCTTGACATCCTTACTAATCAAGAATCTGTCAATCTCCCCTTAAAAATCCCATTGATCTGCGACGAGCTGATAGTTCTTTAAGTTTATTTAATAAAATCATCTCACCTGAAGACGAGGTGGGAGATTGCAAACTTCACATGGTCCGCCCTGTTTCAACGAATGCAAATCAACCTGGCGTGCACAATCAAATAGAACAAGTTGTCCTACAACTTTAGGCTGTGCAGGCCGTACACAAGAAGAGAAGAGCTGAAGATATTTTAACATCTCATCCAAAAATGAGCAGCTCCAACAATGCAGGGTTCCCAATGTGAATGCCAGTCTGGAATTTTCTTGTTCACCTTCTGGACTGGAATGTGATTCCAAGGTCTTTCTGACTCGGAGGCAAGTGTGCATTGCATTTATAGAGTGCTGATCCTAACACTATGTGGCAGAGTGGTAAGAATTGCTGCCCTACAGCACCAGGGACCAGGGTTTTGAAGCTGACATCAGGTGTGCTGTCTGTGTGAAGTTTGGACATTATTCTTGTGACCACGTGGGTTTTCTCCGGGTGCTCTGGTTTCCTCCCACAGTCCAAAGACGTGCAGGTTTGTAGGTTGGTTCACATTGGTAAAATTGGAAATGATCTCTCTTGTGTGGGATAGTGCTAGTGTAGGGGGTGATCGCTGGTCAGCATAGTCTCGGTGGACCGAAGGGCCTGTTTCTATGTTAGTCAAGGGATATGGGGAGAAGGCAGGCACGGGTTATTGATAGGGGACGATCAGCCATGATCACAATGAATGGTGGTGCTGGCTCGAAGGGCCGAATGGCCTCCTCCTGCACCTATTTTCTATGTTTCTATGTTTTATCCCTAAAGTTTAACTTAATCCTTAATTACTGCGGATTCTTGTCCTGGCTGTCATCCCAGCTGATGCATTACATAACTTTGTTCAATCCTAGCTTTGTCCCCTCTCAAATAATACACTTTTCACTAATTAATCACCTAGGTCTTTCCTTAATGTGTCTTTCCTTAAGGTCTTTCCTTAATTTGTTAAGACTTTAATATAACATTTTAAACATATCGCTCGGGAATGGCAACATTTCAGATTATTTTGTTCCTTTATTTAATTTCTATTTTGCTGACATACTTAGAGTCAGAGAGTCATAGAGCATGGAAACTCTGTTGTGTGTTCTATGGAGACAGCATCAACTGATAGAGTGGCATCTGTGTGTTCCATGGTCCAGTCTGATGTGGAACCTGATTCAGGGGCAGCTTCTTCCCAGCTGTTATCAGGCAACTGAACCACCCTTTCACCAGCTAGAATGCGGTCCTGACCTCCCATCTACTACATTGGAGACCCTTGGACTATCTTTAACCGGACTTTACTGGACTTTATCAAGAAATATGTTGCAATCAGTGAAGTTCAATCAATTTAGTTTAGAGATACAGAGTGTGGAAACAGGCCCTTCTGCCCACCGAGTCCGCGCCAACCAGCGATCCCCGCACCTTAACACTATCCTACACATTAGGGTTAATTTACAATTTTACCGAAGCCAATAGACCTATTAACCTGTACGTCTTTGGCGTGTGGGAGGAAACCGGGGCACCTGGAGAAAACCCACGCGGTCACGGGGAGAACGTACAAACTCCGTACAGACAGCTCCCATAGTCAGGATCGAACCCGGGTCTCTGGCGCTGTAAGGCGGAAACTCTACCACTGCGTCACCGTGCCGCCCATATTTGTTTTGGAATATGTAGGAAACGTGGCAGGCAATTTGTACACTTAAGATCCCAGAGTGACAAAGATCAAATAATATGTCTCGCTATGATGGTGTCGGAGCTAGGCGACTCCATGCTGGTCCCACAAGTGGGTCTGCTATCATTCATTACAATTGCTCCACTCTTTTAAACCTTTAATTCAACAGCAGCATTTACTATCTTTATTCGGACGTTATCAGACTTTATCTTACACTAAATGTTGTACCGTTTATCATTCATCTGTACACTGTGAACGGCTTGATTGTAATCATGCGTCTTTTCTTTGATTGGACGTAACAAAAAGCTTTTCACTGTACCTCGGTACACGTGACAATAAACTAAACTAAACACATTTGCTGTGTAAGAAAGAACTGCAGATGCTGGTTGAAATCAAAGGTAGACACAAAATGCTGGAGTAACTCAGCGGGTGAGGCAGTATCTCTGGAGAGAAGGAATGGGCGACGTTTCGGGTCTGAAAGTCTGAAGAAGGGTCTCGACCTGAAACGTCGCCATTCCTTCTCTCCAGAGATACTGCCTCACCCGCTGAGTTCCTTCAGCACTTTGTGTCTCGGCTAGAGATTACACAGGAGATAATAGCAGATAAACTCTGAATATTAAATCCATTCACACCAAATGCATCAATTCCTCTATTACAATAATGAGATACTGGATACCCTCTGACTGCTTTAAGTGTTGGACTGGTCTATAATTGAAATTTCAGTCCTAATACGCACACTTTAGACACTTAAAAACATTGGAAGGTGATATGTAACCACAAGGCCATTAGTGATTCCTTGTTTCCCTGCACTGTTCCTTATTTTCTATTCCACCAGCCAAGCAACGCTAATAATCTTATGCAAGTGGATATAAAGCAGGTTTATTGTGTGTCATTGTGTGCATGTGTTGTTAATTGGTACATTAATGATGCTGTTGAGTAAAGCATTGCCAACGACATTATTTCATCTCTACTAAATTAGCTACATAGGATAATAATTGTGTTTCTGGACTAGCAGTCCAGAAATCTGCTGCAATAATCAAGGACCTGGAGTTCACCATAGCAATTCATTAATAAAAAGCTAGTGTTGCTGACCATTCAACTAAAGTATTATTATAAAAGCCACGACTACCATGCTCTCATTTCACTTCTACTATTGGGAAGGAGATTTAGAAGTCTGAAAATCATGACCACAGTTCCTTCTCATCCTGAAAGATAAAGAAGGGAATTTGTGCTTGGAGTCTGGGGATGAAGGCAAGGTACTAAATGACTGCGTCTGTTTTCACCAAGGAGAAGGACATGGAGGACAATGAGATCACTGTGGAGATTACAAGGGTACATGGAGGACAATGAGATCACTGTGGAGATTACAAGATGCAAGGGTATATGGCAGATTTATAGGACTTTAGTTTGGCCTGCAGTTCTGGTCGCCCCATTACGGGAAGGATGTGGAGGCTTTGAAAAAGGTGCAGAGGAGCTTTACCAGAGTGGTGCCCAGATTAGGGGGAATTGTTGCTATCAGGAGAGGTTGGACAAACCTGTCTTGTTTTATCTGGAACGCTGGAAGTTGCGGGGAGACCTGACAGATGTATAGAAAATTGTAAGAGGCATGGATAGGGTGGCCAGTCAGAACCTTTCCCCAGGATGGAAAAATCAACTACTAGAAGGCATAGCTTTAAGGTGAGAGTGGCAAAGTTTAAAGATGTGCGGAGCAGGTTTTTTACACACAGAGTGGTGAGTGCCTGGAACGCGCTGCCAGGGGTGGTGGTGGAGGCAGAAACAATAGTGAAGTTTCAGAGGCTTTTGGATAGTCACATGGATATGCAGGGAATAAGGGGTAAGTCATTTAGAACGGAGATGAGGAAACACGTTTTCACACAGAGAGTTGTGAGTTTGTGGAATTCTCTGCCTCAGAGGGCGGTGGAGGCCAGTTCTCTGGATACTTTCAAGAGAGAGCTAGATAGGGCTCTTGAAGATAGCGGAGCCAGGGGATATGGGGAGAAAGCAGGAACGGGGTACTGATTGTAGATGATCAGCCATGATCACATTGAATGGCGGTGCTGGCTCGAAGGGTCGAATGGCCAACTCCTGCACCTATTGTCTATTGGAAAGGAGTGATATGGATTATGCACGGGTTGATGAGTGATGGTCTTGACATAATCTTTGGCACAAACATTGTGGGCCGAAGGACCTGTTTTTGCGATGGTCTGTGCTACGTTCTATCCTGGAGGCCTCATCAGATATCATTTGACCTGGGAATACCCAACCCTAGATTTCGCCATCGGTCACGGAGTGAAGGAGGATGAGAGGTGATCTTATAGAGGTGTACAAAATCATGAGAGGTATAGATTGGGTAAATTCATAGAATCTTTTGCCCAGAGTGAGGGAATCGAGAACCAGAGGCGAAGTGGAAACCTTTCGGCAATCGTTTCGCCGAACACCTCCGCTCGGTCCGCAATAACCAACCTGACCTCCCGGTGGCTCAGCACTTCAACTCCCCCTCCCATTCCGTATCCGACCTCTCTGTCCTGGGCCTCCTCCACGGCCAGAGTGAGCAACACCGGAAATTGGAGGAACAGCACCTCATATTCCGCTTGGGGAGTTTGCATCCTGGTGGCATGAACATTGAATTCTCACAATTCTGTTAGCCCTTGCTGTCTCCTCCCCTCCTACCTCAGCCCTCGGGCTCCTCCTCCTCCTCCTCCTTTTTCCTTTCTTCTCCCCGCCTCCCCCCACCCCCTATCAGTCTGAAGAAGGGTTTCGGCCCGAACCGTTGCCTATCTCCTTCGCTCCATAGTTGCTGCTGCACCCGCTGCGTTTCTCCAGCATTTTTGGGTACCATAGGACTAATGTAGATGGGCAAGTTGGGCCGATGGGCCTGTTTCCATGCTCTATGAGTCTATGACTGTACGATTACCACACTGATCTGCCATCAATGGCCAATTCACCCCCCAACTGATGATTGAGTACTGTGAGTCAAACAGGCTAAATTCCTCCCATTGAGAATATTTTGACAAGTTATAAGGAATATCTCCAAGAGTTTGCATGATCAGTATGCTGGAGATGAATCACAAAATGCTGGAGTAACTCAGCGAGACAGGCAGCATCACTGGAGAGGAGGAATGGGTGACATTTTCTGTCGAGACCCTTCTTCAGACTGTCTAAGCTAAACTAAACTAACCACAGACAGGCACACATTAAGGACATGTAACCCTTGATGCACACTATAAGTTGCTGTGCTACACCCTGGATTGAGCCAGCAACTTCAGATGGGAGGAGAAGCGGGGAAGAAGTGCAAACAAAGTCAGCCCATTATGTTTCAGTTCACAATTGCATCTAATTCCAGATAATACAGCAAATCAATCCTTCATTTACAAAGCAGTATAGTCAGTAATTTCTAAGACATTGCAACAAT
Source organism: Leucoraja erinaceus (assembly GCF_028641065.1). Lineage (NCBI taxonomy): Eukaryota > Metazoa > Chordata > Chondrichthyes > Rajiformes > Rajidae > Leucoraja > Leucoraja erinaceus. The sequence goes on along the minus strand of NC_073377.1, from coordinate 109,550,244 downwards.
CGCATCATTAAGCAAGGATCAATAAGAAGCATCTCAGTAACGCAAAGTTTGAAGGAACTTTTCGATTTATGGACTTTTCATCTCCAACTGCAGTTTTGTGTTAGGTCTTCAAGTCGTTTGTTAATGGTTTCACATCAGAGTCGTGCAGCACGGAAACAGACATGTCGGCCCAACTTGTTGACCAAGATGCTCCATCTAAGCTACTCCTGCATTTGACCCAGATCACTCTAAATCTTTCCTATCCATGCACCTGTCCAAATGCCTTTTAAGTGTAGCTGACGGGCCCATTTCAGACTGCAGGAGTATGTGCTGAGGAATGCACTGAAGCTTGGTGCAGCCAAAGTCATGGCTCCGTGAGGAAGGACCATGGTCTTGGGTCCTTCCGCTGCTGGACATTGATGGGCAGGGTCTGATGGAAACACCCCTTAAACAAGCGAAGGCATATCACAGATAGACACAAAGTGCTGGAGTAACTCAGCCGGTCAGGCAGCATCTCCTAAGAAATCAAATAGGTGACGTTTCGGGTTGGAACCCTTCTTCAGACTGAAAGCCATGAGGCACAAGATGGAGGTGCAGGCAAGTGCTGAGTAAACATGCATCACCTCAGGAGCCCGCCACTCGCACAGGTTATAGAGTCATACAGCATTGGAACAGGCCCTTCGGCCCAACTTGCCAACACCGACCCACACGTCCCAACTACAGTCGTCCCACCTGCCTGCATTTGGCCCATATCCCAGTAAACCCTTCCTGTCCATGTCCAGCTGCTCCTCGACCTATGATGGGGTTACGTTCCGATAAACCCATCGTAAATCAAAAATATCGTGTCGAAAACGCATTTAATACAATTTGATCACGTGACCGGAAGTGAGCTGCGGCTCGCTGCCATTCCCCAGCGTTTGCACGTAAAGTTGACGTAAATCGAAGCATCATAACTCGGGGAGCATCTGTACTTGTCCAAAAGTTTCTTAAATGTTGTGAGCGTACCTGCCTCAACTACCTGCCTTCTCCGGCAGCTCATTCCATACTCCGACCACCCTCTGTGTGAAAATATTACCCCTCAGAATCCTATTAAATCTTTCCCCCCTCACCTTAAACCTATGTCCTCTGGTTCTCGATTCCCCTACTCTGGGCTAGAGCCTCTGTGGTGCATCTACCTGATCTATTCCATTCCAGGGTGTTTTGTTTAGAGACAGGTGAATATTATCGGTGAACAATACTGAGTATGACTCTATTGAATGTATGGACACTGCAAATGTATGACGTTTTTTTCCATAGTTTATGTTGTGTAAATAGTTTTTATTCTGAATAAAGCCTTTTAAATGTTGTTATAGTACCTGCCTCAACTATCACCTTTGACAGCTCATTCCATATACCCACCACCGTTTGTGTGAAGAAGTTCACCACATTGTATCTCTCTTGAGATCACACCTTACCCAGCCAACAATGGGCCTACCAGGGCACCTCCCTGCCTGAGGTAATTTAGTTGCCGGCCTTAATTGGTCCTTCTCTTTTCTCATCTCCAGTTCTTCACCCCCCCTTCTACTTTCAGTCTGAAGAAGGGTTCCAAGCTGAAATGTTATCCTTCTTTTTTCTCCACAGATGCTGCATGACCCCTGAGTTACTCCAGCATTTTGTGTCCATTGTCATCCTTCTTCACATCCCTGGTTACCAGCATGAGAACCCTGGTGTACAAACAAGAGTCGAGCTCCTAAGATGTCGGTTTGCAATGGAAAAAGGCCCTTTGGCCCAACATGTCGACCAAGATACCCAATCTATGTTAGTCCCATTCGTCTCCCATATGCCATATCACTCTAAACCTTTCCTATCCATCCACCTGTCTATTAAATGTTGGCAACACTGTAATAAAGTCCTAGCTTTCCAAACCTCTCCCTATCGCTCATGCCCTTGAGTCCTGGCCGATCCCCCTAATGTGTATTTGTTTAATGTATCTCTTCAAAAGATTTCTTTTCTAGGATCTATTTTCTCACTTTACTTCCTTCTCTAACTTATTTTCTAAGGGGCTTTCTTTTCCCAACACTCTTGCACTTCACGACTCTCGCGCACTTTCTTTACTTTCCTTACTTCTACCTTTTTCTTAAAGCTCAAAAAAAATGAAGCGGTACAAAAAATGTATTAAGATATATGTGTTGTGTAGTATTGTAATTTACCGTACTTCTAATAAAAATAAAATTAAAAAAAAAAAAGAAAAAAAAGATTCCTCTGGGTGCCCCGGTTTCCACCCACATCTCAAAGACGTGTGGGGTTGTAGGTTAATTGTCCTCTGTAAATTGCTGCTAGTGTGTAGGGAGTGGGTGAGAGAGTGAGATATTATAGAACTAGTGTGAACTCAGTGGTCCGATGGGCCTGTTTCCGTGCTGCATCTCTAAACTGTAAATAAAAGTGATCCACATCCGCAAACTCCCAGACATGTAACATAAACAATAAACTGGATCTGCAATCATTTATTTGGTCATTCCGTCATTTAGACAAATCATGTGTGATCCACTTCTAAATGCCATGTCCCTCCAATTCCTTAAACGTCTGACAATCTGTCAATCCCAACAACAATTGCCTGCCATGCTGTCCTGCCCCTCCCCTTCTCCAGCTTTCCCCCCCCCCCCCCCCCCCCCCCCCCCCCCCCCCTCCACTACAATCAGTCCGAAGAAGCTGAAACGTCATCTATCCATGTTCTCCAGAGATGCTGCTTAACCTGCTGAGTTATCCTTTTGTGTATAATCAGCATCTGACCTCTTTGCTTCTACATTGGGACATTCTTGCAATGTCCAAGAAAGCACACCAACGTCTTTACTTCCTTAGAAAGCTTAGGATGTTTGGCATGTCCCCAACAACTCTCACCAACTTCTACAGATGTGCCATATAAATCATTTTATCGGGATGCATCAGAGCATGGTTTGGGAACAGCTCCATCCAGAACCGCAAGAAATTACACATCACGCGACTTTGGCAAGGCCACCAGCATCGTCAAGGACCAGTCTCACTCTGGCCAATCCCTCTTCTCCCCTCCCCAATTAGGTAAGACTGAAAACACATACCTTCAGATTCAGGGACAATTTTTTCCCAGCTGTATTCAGGCAACTGAACCATCCTATTAAAAACTAGAGAGCGGTTCTACCCCAGTGGAGATCCTCGGACTATCTTTAATCGGACTTTGCTGGACTTTATCATGCACTGACTGTTATTCGCTTTATCCTGTGTCTATCAATTGTAATCATGTATTGTCTTTCCATTGACTGGTTAGCAGCAACAATTTGTTCACTGTGCCTCGGTACATGCGAAAATAAGCTAAACTAGTCTCAACCAACAGGCTATGTCTCACTAGGGAAGGGTATTCCAAAGATTCTGAATAAAGAGATTTTTCTTTATCTGGGCCTCATTATCTGGGCCACAACTGACTTGCTTCCACCGTATATGTACCAGGGAGGAGGACTTCAACCAGGCCACAAGCACCCTCTTCACTGTCCTCAGACAAAGAGGTTACTGCAAACGGAAATTAAGACACATCAAGTCAGATTTTTTAAAAAGCATACAAGGGCCCAGACCTAGGCCAGGGACGACACTGAACTTGCCACTAATAACAGGATATGGCAAGATGGCTGTCCAGGCCCACAAAATAGTCAAGGGCCGTTTTGAACAATTCCAAAGGGAATTTGCCACACTAAAGGCGTACAGAGTAATGTCAGCATTCGAGGGCTAAAAATCTGAAGGACATCCTGGTCAGTACAAGTCTACACACAGGCTCAGACTGCGGGCAGAGACGGTGTGGAACCTGCACCCACTTGGTAATAGCCAAAAACATAGAGAACAGTGTGACAGGGAAGAGAGGCCAGATAGCACAGAGATTATTGGGACACAGCTACCAGCCTTGGAGGGCATCTACCACACACGGTGCCTCAGGAAGGCCTTCAGCATCCATAAAGACTCCTCGCACCCTTGTAATGGACTGTTCGAACTCCTACCTTCTGGCAGACATTACAAGACCTTCTACGCCCACAACCTCCAGACTGAAGAACAGCTTCATCCCCAGAGCTATAGCTGTTCTGAACCGGCCCTGCTGAGTGCCCCCCACCCCCATGAACTGTCTCCCTCGGATGGTCACGTCGCACAGCCACATTTGCACTTTAGACTGTTTTGACTGTTTTACTGTTCTTTTTATAAACCATGTTCTCGGGGTGTCTAAATCTAAATCTAAATTTTATTAGTTGTTTAAGTTATGACATCAGATGGAAGCTGCATACCAAATCTCCTTGCACATATGTGCAGTGACAATAAAAGGTATTATTATTATTATTATTATTATTATTAACGTTTTTGTCCATAACCCGTCCCCTAAGCCATGGACACAGTCTCTTAGAATCTACCCCATCCATCCCACTCAGAATCTATGCTGGTTGTTTGAGAAGGATCTGTCACTGGAAAGGTTCGGCTGTATAATAAAAAGTATCTCTTCTGCATTTTGTACCTGCTAGCATAAATCTCCAATCGTTTAAAATATACCTTGAATGCACAGCCTTTATCCCTTTAATGGTTTCACTCAGAGGGTGGTGGGGAACTAGAACGAGCTGCCAGAGGTTGTCAGCACAGTGGCATAGCTTCTGCTTCACAGCGCTGGAGACCCGGGTTGAATCCTGACCTTGGGTGCTGTCTGTGTGAAGTGTGCACGTTCTCCTTGTCACTGCGTGGATTTCCTCCACATCCCAAAGCCTTGTGGGCTTGTCGATTAATTGGACTCTGTAAAATTGCCCCTAGCGTTAAGGGAGTGGATGCAAAAGTGGGATAACGTAGGAATAGCATGAACGGGTGATTTATGCTTTCATGCCGTATCTCTAAAATGAAGTAGTTGAGATAGGTACAATAATAACATTTAAACGAACCCTGGATAGGTACATGGATATGAGCCAGGCATGAGCAAATAGGACTAGCATGGATGGGGCATCTTGGTTGGTATGGACGTACTGGGCTGAAGGCCCTGTTTTCAGTGTTTTATGACCATCATTAGGATGCCCAGCTCTTCTGGCTAAAGCGGCATCAAGTGATGAACAGCGCCATCTGGTGAGATGAGAGGAATCGACAATATATATCTGTAAGAAGCAAGAGGTTGACACCAATGTTCCACAAGAAAGTTATCAGGTCACATTGTAAGAAATGAATATACAGGTCCACCACCGATTTTCCTGCGCCCTTAGTTTCAGATCCTTGAACAAGCGGCACAGTGGCGCAGCGGTAAAGTTGCTGCCTTACAGCACCAGAGATCCGGGTTCAATCCTGACTACGGGTGCTTGCCTGTATGGTGATAAGAGTGATACAGTGTGGAAACAGGCCCTTCGACCCAACTTGCCCACACCGGCCAACATGTCCCAGCTACATGAGTCTCACCTACCTGCGCTTGGTCCATATCCCTCCAAACCTGTCCTATCCATGTACCTGTCTAACTGTTTCTTAAACGTTGGGATGGTCCCAGCCGCAACTACCTCATCTGACAGCTTGTTCCATACACCCACCACCCTTTGTGTGAAAGAGTTACCCCACAGATTCCTATTAAATCTTTTCCCCTTCCTTTAAACCTATGTCCTCTGGTCCTCAGTTCCCCTACTCTGGGCAAGAGACTCTGTGCATCTCAGGTACGTTCTCCCTTTGACCACATGGGATTTCTCTGGATGCTCCGGTTTCCTCCCACACTCCAAAGAGGTGCAGGTTTGTAGGTTAATTGGCTTTGGTAAAAAATTGTAAATTGTCCCTAGAGTGTAGGATGGTGCTAGTGTACATCGTGATCGCTGGTTAGTGCGGACTCAGTGGGCCGAAGGGTCTATTTCAGCGCTGTTTCTCAAAAGACTAAAGCCTTGCCAGATTATCATTTTGTCGGACCAATGATCCAATACACTTCTGACTCACTAATTATTCCCCGACCGTGTCTCTAAAGCACCATGGACTGCTAGGAACTTAAATAAAACAGATATTCAATGTAAATTAAATATGCCTATGGTTCACATTATGACTGTCTCTTGGACCTTGCTTTGAAGTAATAGCTAGGGTTAAATAGTCATAAAGTCATACACCGTGGAACCCAGGCCCTTTGGCCCAACTTGCCCACACCCATCATCATGTCCCTTGGACCTTGGAGTTGGATGATCAGCCATGATCATATTGAATGGCGGTGCAGGCTCGAAGGGCCGAATGGCCTACTCCTGCATCTATTTTCTATGTTTCTATGTTTCTATGTCCCATCTACACTAGTCCCACTTGCCTGTGTTTGGCCCATATCCCTCTAAACCTGTCCTATCCATGTACCTGTCTAATTGCTTCTTAAACATTGCAATAGCCCCTGCTTTAACTATCTTCTCTGGCAGCTTATTCCATACATCCACCACCCTTTGCGGGTTACCCCTCAAAGATTCCTATAAAATCTTTTCCACTTCACCTTAAACCTATGCCTAGTTTTCGATTTCCCTACTCTGGGTAAAAGATTCTGTGCGTCTACCCGATCTATTCCTCTCATGATCTTATGCACCTCTATAAGATCACCCCCTCACTCCTGTGCTCCAAGGAATAGAGTCCCAGCCTACTCAACCACTCCCTATAGCTCAGGCCCTCAAATCCTGTAAATGTCCACACCCTTTCCAGCTTGACAACATCTTTCCTATAACATGGTGCCCAGAACTGAACACAATACTCTAAACATGGCCTCACCAGTTGCTGGAAAATCGATGGTGGACCTGTATTAGTAAAGGTGGGGAAACCATAACAATGATATCTGGACTGAGAGATTATAACGATGAGCAACAATTTCACAGGCTGAATTGAATCATGGAGCTGTACAGCGCGGAAACAGGCCCTTCGGCCCGCCTTATCCATGCTGACCAAATTGGCTTGCGAGCTACTTCCATTTGGCACAAAGCCCTCTAAACCCTTCTTATCCATATATTCATCCTAATGTATTTTAAAACTCATAATTGTATTTACTTCTAAAACTTCTTCTGGGACTCATTCCAGATATGAACTACCCTCTGAGGGACAAATCTGCTCCTAAGGTCCCTCTTAAATCTCTCCCCTCTCACCTTAAGCCTATGCTCTCTAGTTTTAGAATCCTTTACCCTGGGAAATAGACCGTGGAAACAGCGTAGAAACAGGCCCTTCAGCCCATAGAGTCTGCACCGACCAGCGATCACCCATACACTAGTTCTATCCTACACACTAGGAACAATTTACAGAAGCCAATTAACATATACACCTGCACGTCTTCGGAATGTGAGTGGAAACCGGAGCACCCAGAGAAATCCCACGCAATCACAGGGAGAGCGTACAAACTCTGTACAGACAGCACCTGTAGTGGGAATCTCTGGTGCTGTGAGGCAGCAACTCTACAGCTGCGCTACTGTGCCGCCTATATACAAGTTGGGCTGAAGGGCCTGCTTCCATGTTACCCCTTAATTATCCCTTCCCGTCCACAGAGCCACAGACACTTGTAGAATCAATTCAACACCGAGATCAGTGAATGTTGGGTAATAGGTTGGGATTGGTTTAGGTTTATTACTGTCACGTGTACCAAGGTACAGAGCCAAGCTTTGTCTCTGCATCTGTCCAACCAATGCTGAGAGAATAGAGCGGCTGGGCTTGTACACTCTGGAGTTTACAAGAGTGAGAGGGGATCTTATTGAGACATATAAGATTATTAAGGGTTTGCACACGCGAGAGGCAGGAAACATGTTCCCGATGTTGGGGGAGTCCAGAACCAGGGGCCACAGTTTAAGAATAAGGGGTAAGCCATTTAGAACGGAGACGATGAAACACTTTTTCTCACAGAGAGTTGTGAGTCTGTGGAATTCTCTGCCTCAGAGGGCGGAGGATGCCGGTTCTCTGGATACTTTCAAGAGAGAGGTAGACAGGACTCTTAAAAATTAGCGGAGTCAGGGGATATGGGGAGAAGGCAGGAATGGGGTACTGATTAGGGATGATCAGCCATGATCGTATTGAATGGTGGTGCTGGCTCGAAGGGCCGAATGGCCTACTCCTGCACCGATTGTCTATTGTCTAAATCAGATAATATTATAGATAAAAACAACCAAGCTAAACTCAAGTACAATCGGAAGAGCAAAGGGGGAGATACAGAGTGCAGAATATAGTTCTCAGCATTGTTGTCAGTTCCATAGACAAAGTCCAATGTTCGCAATGGGATAGAGGTTAATCGAACATTACCCTAGCTTATGGAAGGAACCTTCAGAAGCCTGATGATAGAGGGGAAGAAGCTGTTCCTGAATTTGACAGTGCGCATTTTCAAGCTTCTATACCTTTTTGCCTGACTGGATCGGGGAGAACAACATTGAACAACAACACGGCCTAAGAACAAGCACTTAGGTCCACATTGTCTGTGCCAAACATGATGCCAAGACCAACTGTAGCTACTTGAAGCATTATTCAGATGCCTGATAACAGAGGGAAAGAAGCTGTTCCTGAATCTGGTGGTGTGTGCTTTCAAGCTTCTGTACCTTCTGCCCGACGGGAACAGAGAGGAGGAGGAGGAATGACCCGAATGGGAGAAGACTTTGATTTTGTTGGCTGCATGAGGTGTAGATGGAGTCAATACTGGGGAGTCTTGTCTATGTGAGGAATTGGGCTACATCCTCAACTCTCTGCAATTTCACACAGTCTTAGGCAAAGCTGTTCTCAAACCCCGGTGCGAAGTAACCCAACAGTATGTTGGGAAAGTGGACAAAGCACAGGAATAGTCACAATATCAATGATAGGTAGAACAGGCTTGAGGAACCACTTTAACTCTAATTGTGTGTTCTGCTATAAGGTTACCCCTCCAGCCTCCTACGCTCCCATCCCATCCAAGTCCTATCCTATCCAACCTCTCCCTATCTCAGGCCTACGTTAAACTATAAGACTCATAAAGCACAGAAACAGGCCCTTCGTGCCAACTCGTCTATACTGACCGAGATGCTCCATCAAAACTCGTTTCCATTTGCCTGCATTTGGCCCACATCTCTCTAAACCTTTCCCAGCCATGTATCTTTCCAAGTGTCTTTTAAATGTTGTTATTGTATCTGCCTCAACTACACCCTCTGGCAGCTCATTCCATATACCCACCACCCGCTGCGCCCTGGTGGTTCAAATGTCAGGGACACTCAAAAGGCCAAAAAAGTTGAGGTGCAGACATTTCACGGCTGGCGATTAGATATAAAATGATTGGGAAAAACACATCAGCCACCGACAATTCTGGCACCTCCAACATTATTCCACCAGTAATCACCTCTTCCCATCTCCACACCTTTCCACCTTCCGCAGCCTGCTCTTTCCACAACACCTTGCCCCCCACCCTGAAACCACCCCTCCACAGGTACTTTCCCCTGCAACCACAGGAGATGCAACATCTGTCCCTATCAATTTCTATGTTTCTATGTTTCTATATTTCCTCCCTCTCCTCCATCCAGGGACCTCAGAAGTCCATTCATGTGCACCTCCTCTAACCTCATCTACTGCATCCGGTGTTCCCAATGTGGCCTCCTATACATCGGCAAGTCTGAGCGTAAACTTGGCGACCACTTTGCCAAACACACGCTCGGTCCGCCAAGGCCTGCCAGTTCTCCCGGTTGTTAAATATTTTAACTCCCCTTCTCATTCCTACATCAACCTTTCTGCCCTGGGCTGTCCACCATTGTCAGTGTGAAGCCACATGCAAACTGGTGGAATAGCATCTAATATTCCACCCTGGGTAGCTTACCACCCAATGGTATGAATATTGAATTCTACAACTTCTGCAAGTAGCCTCTACAAAACAAACCCCCCCCCCCCCCCCCCCCCCCCCCCCCCCACCGGCTGCCCACAATTTGCAACTCACTAATCCTTTTGTTCCCCTGTCACTATGCTCACATATTCAGTAGAGAGCATATTGACTGGTTGCATCATGGTCTGGTTCGGCAACTTGAACGTCCAGGAGCGGAAAAGATTGCAAAAAGTTGTAAACACTGCCCAGGCCATCACCGGTTCTGACCTCCCCACCTTCGAAGGGATTTATCGGAGTCCCTGCCTCAAAAAGGCAGCCAACATCATCACGGTCCCACACAATCCTGGCCACACACTCATTTCACCACTTCCATCGGGAAGAAGGTACATGAGCCTGAAAACTGTAACGTCCAGGTTCAGGAACAGTTTCTTCCCTACAGCCATCGGGCTATTAAACACTACAATCTCAAATAAGCTATAAACTACAATAGATTATTATTATTATTATTATTATTATTATTATACTATTATTGTTTGTTTTTTGAGTATGTGTGTATGTGGTGTGTGTGCGCGCATGTGTATATGACGCCCCCCCCCCCCCCCCCCACCCCCCCCCCCCCCAAAGGGTCCCACTTGGTCTAACATACGCACACACACACATATATATATATATATAATATAATATATATACACACACATATATATATATCTATATTACTAAAACTCTGATCTTGACCGCTTCTTGGCCCACTGTGCTGTGATTTCCGACAGAACGCCGCCACCTATGGCCTTCATTTTTGGCCACCTCGCTCAGAGCCCCTCTCCGCCTTACGGGTGCAGAGGATTTTTCCCATCGATGACAAATCAGAGAGATATTAATGTTTAAAAAAAATTCACCATTCTTTCTGCTGCCTCTGCTGGAGGGAGGGACTATAAAACCAGGAAGTGGTGTGCCTCACTCAGTCTGCAAGCTGGATGAAGCCAAGGGTCACATCTCTCTGAGCTCTGAATAACACTGAACAAATGTCTACACAACTGTGAGTACCCTCAATGTGGTTTGAAAATGAAAATATGGTTTGTTTGAAGTAAAAAGGCACTGCCTGCAAATGGTTGTTTGGGTGCTTTGGCTTGAAGTTGAAAGGCACTACATACTGCAAATGGTGGCTTGGGAGCTTTGGCTTGAAGTTGAAAGGCACTACTTACTGCAAATGGTGGCTTGGGTGCTTTGGCTTGAGGTTGAATGCACTACTTACTGCAAATGCTGGCTTGGGTGCTTTGCTTGAAATTGAAAGGCACTACTTACTGCAAATGGTAGCTTGGGTGCTTTGGCTTGAAGTTGAAAGGCACTACTTACTGCAAATGGTGGCGGGTGATTTGGTTTGAAGTTGAAAGGCACTACTTACTGCAAATGGTGGATTGGGTGCTTTGGCTTGAAGTTGAAAGGCACTACTTACTGCAAATGGTGGCATGAAGTTGAAAGGCACTGCAAATGGTGGCTTGGGTTCTTTGGCTTGAGTTGAAAGGCACTAACTGCAAATGGTGGCTTGGGTGTTTTGGCTTGAACTTGAAAGGCACTACTTACTGCAAATGGCGGCTTGGGTGCTTTGGCTTGAAGTTGTAAGGCACTGCTTACTGCAAATGGTGGCTTGGGTGCTTTGACTTGTTGAAAGGCACTACTTACTGCAAATGGTAGCTTGGGTGCTTTGGCTTGAAGTTGTAAGGCACGGCTTACTGCAAATGGTGGCTTGGGTGCTTTGACTTGTTGAAAGGCACTACTTACTGCAAATGGTAGCTTGGGTGCTTTGGCTTGAAGTTGTAAGGCACGGCTTACTGCAAATGATGGCTTGGGTGATTTTGCTTGAAGTTGAAAGGCATTTCTTACTGCAAATGTTGGGTTGGGGGCTTTGGCTTGAAGTTGAAAGGCACTAATTACGGCAAATGGTGGCTTGGGTGCTTTGGCTTGAAGTTGAAAGGCACTACTTACTGCAAATGGCGGCTTGGGTGCTTTGGCTTGAAGTTAAAAGGCACTACTGCAAATGCACTTCCTGTTTGCACCATACAATGATTTTAGATAAAACGTTACCACTTACGGCTGTGATTTTTGGCCATCTTACTCAGTCCCCCCTTCTGCTGAGCAGGTGCAGAGAATTCTTCCCATCAATGAAAAATAAAAGTGTTATTAGTGTTTAAAAAATGTTGAGAATCTCTCCCCTGTCAATCACACCCTGAAAGCCACACCTTTTCCGGTGGGAGGGGGAGGGGATATTAAACCCGGAAATGTGGGTGTGGCTCAGTCTCTGCATGATGGGGGAGTGAGAGGTGATCACTCTGTCTGAGCTGTGAATCAACTGAACACACTGAATGTCTACTGAACTGTGGGTTTGGTGTTTTGTGTGGTTTTATGGTGGTTTCACCCTGCATGAAATGGTATGAAGCTGCATTTGAATTTGGCGGCCTTGCATCCTGCTTGAAGTGGAATGAAACTGCACTGAATTTTGTGTCCTTGCACCCTGCTGAAAGTGGTATGAAACTGCACTTGAATTTGGTGGCCTTGCACCCTGATTGAAATGGAATTTCAAGGAATAGTCATGAGTCAACTGCCAGCCCGCCAGCCGTGAATGAGCTGCCAGCAGATCAGGGTTGAGGGACTGAGCTGCCACCCCAAGAACCCATACCAGCACTCCAGAAAGCCCCCCCACTGGCCACCAATATTGGAATTAAAGCCTTAAAGCCTTAATTAAAAGCCAATATTGCCTTAAAGCCACCTCCATCGTGCCAGTGCCAAACCACTCCACTGCGGCAAGCCTCAACGACTTCCGCCCAGTTGCACTTACCCCCATCATCACCAAGTGCTTCGAGAGGCTGGTCCTGGCACACCTCAAAAGCTGCCTACCCCCCACACTGGATCCCTATCAGTTTGCCTACCGCAAGAACAGGAGTACGGAGGATGCCATCTCAACGGCACTTCACTCCGCCCTCTCCCACCTTGACAACAGAGACACTTATGTAAGAATGCTGTTCATCGATTACAGCTCAGCATTCAACACCATTATTCCATCAAAACTGATCACCAAACTCGGTAACCTGGGCATCGACCCCTCCCTCTGCAACTGGATACTGGACTTTCTAACCAACAGACCCCAGTCTGTGAGGTTAGACAAGCACACCTCTTCAACCCTCACCCTGAACACCGGCGTTCCTCAGGGCTGTGTGCTGAGCCCCCTCCCTCTACTCCCTCTTCACCTATGACTGCACACCTGTACATGGTACTAACACCATCATCAAGTATGCAGATGATACAACGGTGATTGGCCTCATCAGCAACAACGATGAGCTGGCCTACAGGGAGGAGGTCCAGCACTTAGCAGCATGGTGCGCTGACAACAACCTGGCCCTTAACTCCAAGAAGACCAAGGAGCTCATTGTAGACTTCAGGAAGTCCAGAGGTGGCACGCACACCCCCATCCACATTAACGGGACGGAGGTGGAACGTGTTTCTAGCTTCAGGTTCCTGGGAGTCAACATCTCCGATGACCTCTCTTGGACCCACAATACCTCTACTCTGATCAAGAAGGCTCATCAGCGTCTCTTCTTCCTGAGGAGACTGAAGAAGGTCCATCTGTCTCCTCAGATCCTGGTGAACTTCTACCGCTGCACCATCGAGAGCATCCTTACCAACTGCATCACAGTATGGTATGGCAACTGCTCTGTCTCCGACCGGAAGGCACTGCAGAGGGTGGTGAAAATTGCCCAACGCATCACCGGTTCCACGCTCCCCTCCATTGAGTCTGTCCAAAGCAAGCGCTGTCTGCGGAGGGCGCTCAGCATCGCCAAGGACTGCTCTCACCCCAACCATGGACTGTTTACCCTCCTACCATCCGGGAGGCGCTACAGGTCTCTCCGTTGCCGAACCAGCAGGTCGAGGAACAGCTTCTTTCCGGCGGCTGTCACTCTACTAAACAACGTACCTCGGTGACTGCCAATCACCCCCCCCCCCCGGACACTTATTATTTATTTTTTATTCAAATCGTTTGCTATGTCGCTCTTCAAGGGAGATGCTAAATGCATTTTGTTGTCTCTGTACTGTACACTGACAATGACAATTAAAATTGAATCTGAATTGAATCTGAATTGGTAGAGAGGTGGAATATTGCGTCGGGGGACCAGCCCTCCCATGTGAACATGGGACCCAACGGGTCCCACTTAATCTAGTATCTATATTACTAAATCTCTGATCTTGACCGCTTTTGGCTGACTGTGCTGCGATTTCTGAGAGAACGCCGCCACCTACGGCCGTCATTTTTGGCCACCTCGCTCAGAGCCCCCCTCCGCCGTATGAGTGGGGAGGATTTTTTCCGTCGATCAAAAATTAGAGAGATATTAATGTTTTTACAAAATTCCCCATTGTCTCTGCTGCCCCCGCTGGCGGCAGGGGGAGGGACTATAAAACCAGGAAGTGTCGTGCCTCACTGTTTCTGCCAGAACCAGGAAGCGAGAGGGTCACGGCTCACGGCTCTCTGAGCTGCGAATAACACTGAAGGCACGTCTACTCCACGTTGAGTCCCCTCGATGCGGCTGTAAAGTGGCTGCAGCCCTTTTTAAAAAGTTTGTGTTAACAAAATGAATTTTGGTTGTCGGGTGGCTGCAGCCCAATTGTTTGCCTTGGCTTGGCTTTTAAAAATCGTTGCAACAGTTGGATGCCTGCCCAAGCATCCATATGGCCCACAATGTCTATACTAGCCCTCTGGAAACCAGTACCTTCGGCCCGCAACACCCATACTAACGCAATAGACAGCCCCCCACTGGAGAGCAGTATTGGAATTGGTGGAGAGGTGGAATATTGCGTTGGTGACCTGCCCTCCCGTGTGATGCTGGGACCCAATGGGTCCCACTTAGTCTAGTCTATATTACTAAATCTCTGTTCTTGATCGCATTTGGCCTTCTGTACTGCGATTTCCGAGAGAACGTCGCCACATACGACTGTCATTTTTGGCCACCTTGCTCAGAGCCCCCCTCCGCCGCATGTGTGCCGAGGATTTTTCCCATCGATGAAAAATGACAGAGATATTAATGTTTTTACACAATTCCCCATTCTCTCTGCTGCCCCTGCTGGAGGGAGGGGGAGGGACTATAAAACCAGGAAGTGGTGTGCCTCAATCAGTCTCTGCAAGTGGTGTGCCTCAATCAGTCTCTGCAAGTGGTGTGCCTCAATCACTCTGCAACATGGAGGGCACTCTGAGCTCTGAATGACACTGAACAAATTTCTTCACACCTGTGAGTAAGTACCCTTAATGTGGTTTGAAAATAAAATATGGTTAGTTTGAAATAAAAAAAGCACTGCCTGCAAATGGTTCTTTGGGGGGTTTGGGTTCCTCTCTCTCCCCACCTTTCTCTCTCCCTATCCCTCTCTCTTTCTCTCTCCCCCCCCCCCCCCCCCGTCTCTTTCTCTCTCTCCCTCCCCCGTCTCTTTCTCTCTCTCTCCCCCCCCGTCTCTTTCTCTCTCTCTCCCCCCCCGTCTCTTTCTCTCTCTCTCTCCCCCCCCCGTCTATTTCCCTTTCTCTCTCTCGCTCTCCTCCTCTCTCCCCATCCCCCCCTATCCTCTCCCCCCTCTCCTCTCCCCCTACCCCCCTTCTCCTCTCCCCCTCCCCCCCCCCTCTCCTCTCCCCCCTCTCCTCTCCTCTCCCCCCCCCCTCCTCTCCTCCCCCCCTCCTCACCCCCCTCCTCTCCTCCCATCTCCCCCCCTCCTCTCCCCCCCCTCCTCTCCCCCCTCGTCTCCCCCCCTCTCCTCCCATCTCCTCCCATCTCCCCCCCTCTCCTCCCATCTCCCCCCCTCTCCTCCCATCTCCCCCCCTCTCCTCCCATCTCCCCCCCTCTCCTCCCATCTCCCCCCCCTCTCTCCCCTCTCCCAGACTCAACGGGTCTGCACTTGGTCTAGTCTATCTATATTACTAAAACTCTGTGGTTTTGGCGATCTGTGCTGCGATTTCCGAGAGAATGCCGCCACCTACGGCCGTCATTTTTGGCCACCTCGCTCAGAGCCCCCCTCCGCCACGTGTGTGCCGAGGATTGTTCCCATCGATGAAATATGACGGGGATATTAATGTTTTTACAAAATTCCCCATTCTCTCTGCTGCCCCCGCTGGCGGCAGGGGGGAGGGACTATAAAACCAGGAAGTGGTGTGCCCCAATCAGTGTCTACAACATGGAGGTCTGAGTTCTGAATGACTGAACAAATGTCTACACAGCTGTGAGTAAGTACCCTTAATTTAGTTTGAAAATGAAAATATTGTTATGGTTAGTTTGAAGGAAAAAAGCACTGCCTGCAAATGGTTGTTGGGGGGGGGTATGGGTTCTCTCCTCTTCCCCCCCCCCCCCCCTCCTCCTCTCCCCCCCCCCCCTCCTCTCCCCCCCCCTCCTCCTCTCCCCCCCCTCTCCTCTCCTCTCCCCCCCCCTCTCCTCTCCCCCCCTCTCTCCTCTCCCCCCTCTCTCCTCTATTTTTTCCTCCCATCCATCCCCTCCCCCACCCCCCTCCCCTCCCCTCCACACACCCCTACCCCCTTCCCTCCACCCTCCCTCCCCCCCCCTACTCCCCAGCTCTCCCCCCCTCCCTCCTCTCGCCCCCCCCCCCTCTCAGCACACCCTCTCCCCCCCTTCTCTCTCTCTCTCTCCCCTCCTCCCCACCCTTCCTCCCTCCCCTAAGCCCCCTCCCCTCCACACCCCCTACGCTCTTCCCTCCACCCTCCCTCCCCCACCCTGCTCCCCACCTCTCCCCCTCACCCCACTCTCAGCACCCCCTCTCTCTCCCCCTCACTCTCATCCTCTCTCTTTCCCCTCCTCCCACACCTTTCCTCCCTCACCCACCCTCCCTGTTCTCCTCCTCTCCCCCCCTCTCCCTCTTCCCTCTCTCTGTGTCTCTGTCTCTCTCTCTGTCTCTGCCCCTTCTCTCTCTGCCCTCACTCTCTACCCCCGCCCCCCCCCCCTCTCTAGATGTGACTGCAAGTTGGGGGCTATGCGTCAGTAGATAGGGTGGTTATGGGGTAAAAGGAGCAAATTAATAATATCAATATAATATCAAGGGGGGTAATTAGTGTGAGTGCGGGGGGGGGGGGTAGTTAGTGTGTGACGCTGCATGCCGCCTCCCACCCCCACAACCGCACGTTGGGGGAACAGACCCAACGGGTCTGCACTTGGTCTAGTATATTACTAAAAGTCTGATCTTGGGACTTTTGTTCTGTATATTGATTTTAGAAAAAACGCTGTGACTTACGGCTGTGATTTTTGGCCATCTTACCCAGAGTCCCCCTCCGCTGCGCAGGACAAGAAGATTTTTCCCATCGATTAGAAATAAAAGAGTTATTAGTGTTTCAAAAATGTTGAGATTCTCTCTCCTGAAGGCCACTCCCCTTCCGGAGGGACTATAAAACCGGGAAGTGTTGAGTGCCTCAGTAAGTTTCTGCAAGATGGGGGAGCGAGAGGGTCACATCTCTCAGTCAGAGCTGTGAATAACACTGAACACGTGTCTACTAAACTGAGTGGTTTTACTGACCTGTCAGTGCGCTTAACGTGGTTTGAAAATATAGTTTGGAAATGCTAAAGCTGTGTTGCCTTTGGTTTGGAAAAGCTAAAGTTGCCTTGCCTAATTAAAGTTGCCTTACCTTCTATATAATTAAAAGTTTAATCTTGACCACTTCCTGTTTGCACTTTATATTGATTTTAGAAAAACGCTACCACGTACGGCTGTGATTTTTGGCCATCGTACCCCCTCCGCTCATCAGGTGCCGAGGATTTTTCCCATTGATGAAAAATAAAAGTTATCAGTGTTTAAAAAATGTTGAGATTATCTATCCTGTCAATCACGCCAATGAAGGCCACGCCCCTCCTGGTTGGAGGGAGGGAGGAATTATAAAACCCAGAAGCGTGGGCGTGGCTCTGCAAGATGGAGGAGGGAGAGGTCACGACTCTCTGTCTTTAGTGTCCTTGCACCCTGCTTGAAGTGGTAACAAACTGCACTTGAATTTGGTGGCCTAGCACCCTGCTTGAAATGGAATTTCAAGGAATAGCCGTGAGTCAACTGCCAGCCCACCAGCCGTGAGTGAGTGAGCTACCAGCACAATAGGCTTGAGTGACTGAACCGCCAGCCCAAGAATTCATTCGGCCCACAATGTCCATACTTGCCCTCTGGAAACCAGTCCCTTCAGCCCACAACACCCATGCTAGCGCTCCAGAAAGCCCCCCCCTCCCCTCTCCCCCACTGGCCACCAATACTGGAATTGGTGGAGAGGTGGAATATTGCGTTGGGGGACCAGCCCTCCCGTGTGATGCTGGGACACAACGGGTCCCACTTAGTCTATTACACACATATATATATATATATATACACACACACACACACACACACACACACACACACATATATATTCTCGAAATATATTTTCTCGAAAACCAGACTCCTTTGGTGTCAGGAGTGGGATTCAGACGGTTCACCGATAACTCGAAGAACGAAAATACGAGTCAAACTGCGCACTGATCGGACCAGAGGAATTGGCCAAGCAGAAGTGAGTAGTTAAACACCACTCTGTTTTCCTCTTTCCGTATATCTCTGCGTAGTTGACCCTTCGTTCTTGTGTTGAACGGGATCCTGACAGATTCAAGTCAATCTAACAAACCATGTTGGGGGGGGGGAGGGGGAAGGGGAAGGGGAGAGGGAGAGGGAGAGAGCATGCAGGAGAATCTGAGGAAGATAAAAAAGGATTGTGCAGTTCAATGGTTGGCCTTCAGTTAGCAGAGGGAGATGAAGGGGAGGCATAGGAAAATGATTGGAATTTGGCTCCTGGCACACCTCCACTTCCCTATCAGCCCCCAGGTCAAGCTCCACCCACACCACAGTCCAAGCACTAGTCAATGGAGACAGGAATTTACCCAAATTTACCCATGACAGTCAGAAAACGACAGTGCATCCACCTCAGGCGTCTGACCCAAGAAGAAGGAGAAGCCCAGTTTACAGACCCTGTAGCATGGCATACTAGGTCCCAGTCTAGAGACCAGGCGCAAGAAGGACAGGAGGAATGGAGTTTGCACAGTTGGGACTGTAGAAGGGAGCACTTGGCTGAGAAAGCCAAACCCCAGAAACAAAAAGAGAAGGTGCTGAAATAGACGGAATAAGAAAGCATCCTCCAGGCGCCAATATCCTGTCAGAACGGTCCCTAACCCCAGAGCCCTAATACCTCCTCCACCCAACCAACAAGACAACGGCGAAACAGCTATGAATAATGTGTGGCTGCCGTGGAAACCACATGAGATGATGGCAATTTTGTTGGGAGTGCCTAATAAGAATCAGAATCCACAAGCTTTCATTGAATTTTTAAGAACAACGATATCTGTATATCACGCCGATTCCCGAGATTTATGGGTACTACTTCAGCAAGTATTAACAGCAATTGAGTATACCAGATTCTTGGTTCACTTAACCTATAACAACCACGCAGCCCTAGAGGCGGCACACCCAGGGGCAGGTAACAATGAGGATCGATTACAGCTTATGTTGGCAGCAGTGGGCCTCACTCTCTCCAGCAGCCAATCAATGTATTAAATGTTACACAAAAAAGCTGGAGAACCTCAGCGGGTGCAGCAGCATCTATGGAGCGAAGGAAATAGACAACGTTTCGGGCTGAAACCCGAAGGGTTTCGGCCCGAAACGTTGCCTATTTCCTTCGCTCCATAGATGCTGCTGCACCCGCTGAGTTTCTCCAGCTTTTTTGTGTAACCTTTGATTCTCCAGCATCTGCAGTTCCTTCTTAAACAATGTATTAAATGTTTTGGATATGAAACCAGAGGAAGGAGAGGCTGTAGAAGATTTTCTGGAAAGGTTTAAAACCATCTACGGCAACCAGTCAGGTGACACTCAGTATCAGCAAGGAAATGACTCGCCACAGTTTTGTGCTATGCTTATGAACTTCTAGCCTTCCAGCGTCGCAATGGCTATTAAAACCAATAATATGGACTGGTCAGAGTCTTCATCGGCCCGCATGTCAAGAGCTGTGAGAGCCTTTTAGAAAGACTGTCCTATTGGAGACAGAGAAGCCCAGGTAAAGGTAAAAAACGAATATGTGATGAGAGAAACGAGAGAAGTTCCGCCAGTGGCTGTCCCTGACTGAATGGGCTAACAAATCCGGATGTTACCCTGTCTACGGATGGCAGCTCATCCACTAGTGAAAAGGGACAGTGGTTGTCAGGTTGTGCGATTGTTAATCAGGAGGGAACGACCATTGAAGCGCCGTCTTTTGAGGTTCCCTTCTAGGCCCAGCTAGCCAAACTATTTGCGCTGACAAGAGCCTGCAACCTGGCCGAAGGACTATCGGCAAATATTTACCCGGACTGCCAATATGCTTTTGGAGTGGTTCATGATATGGACAATTACGGAAGAATCGGGGGTTTCTAACCTCTTCAGGGACAGTGATATCTCACAAAAATTGTTTTCTAATTTGCTACAGGTCATTCAGTTACCCAGTCAGCATGCTGTTATCAAAGTTACAGCCCATACTACAGGCCAAAGCCCCATAGACATAGGAAATTGCCTTGCCGACGAGGCAGCTAAGAAAGCTTCTAGGAGTTACCAAATTGTTGTGCCCCACATAATGAGGCAGACTAAAAATTCTACTAGGAATAAGTCTCCCTTGAAAAAAGGAATGCCAACCATCCAGGAAATGCAGGAGGACGCTCCTGCACAGGTAGAACAGCTGTGGCAGGACCATGGTTGTGTGTACAATCCTGTCACTAGCTTATGGGTTACGCCTGCCGCCAAGACTTGCATGTCTGACAAGCTTGCGTTGTGGGTTATTGAATGTGTACACTTTGAAACTCATTGTGGGACCAAGGCCGTAAGTGATATGCTTTTAGAGACCTGGTGGCATCCGAAACTTCTGGATTTGTCCCAGCATATCAGCCAGCGATGTCTGATTTGCCAGCAGCATAATCCAGGTAAGGGCTTGCCCTGTGAACCAGGTTAGACCCCTTTACCAGCAGGTCCCTTTGAGACCTTGCAAATGGACTACATTGAGTTGAAAAGATGCCAGTGTTATAAATATGTTCTTGTAATTGTCGATGTTTTCAGTAAATGGATTGAAGCATATGACAATAAGGCCTCTACCGTTGTAAAAATATTGTTACGCGAAACCATACCGCGATTCGGTGTTCCTGCGCGTTTAAGTTCAGATAATGGTCCTCATTTTATTGCTGCAGTAAACAAAGAAATGTGCCAACAATTACCGATACGTCAACAGCTCCATTGTGTGTATCGACCTCAGGCTGCCGGATTGGTGGAATGGGCAAATCAGACTTTGAAAACCAAATTAGCAAATTTAGTGGCACATACTGGCTTAACATGGTTAAAACTGCTTCCTGTAGCTCTTTTTCAGTTACGCACTACACCTTCTGGTACGGCCAGACTATCGCCTGCGGAAATCATATATGGTCGACCTTTATGGATGCCATGGAATGACCATGCCCCCGCAGCGGTCCATTTCCACCAGATGACTAAGGAAATGACATCCTATGTATTAACTTTAACCCGTGCTTTGCGAACTTCTCATTCACAGGTCAGGGCTGCATATGGTGAGGGGCCAGCGCTCAATGTTCCATCTAATATTGATCCAGGTTGCTATGTGCTGGTCAGGATCTGGATGCGTAAGCACTTGGACCCACATTGGGATGGTCCCTTTCAGGTCATCCTCACCACTCCGACCGCTGCCAAGGTCGAGGGTCGTGCTGCATGGGTTCATCTGCACCACTGCAAATTGATTGGGGTGCCCAATCAAAAGGGGGGAGAAGAGTAATTTATTTTCAGCTCTGAGTTTTTTCATTTTTACATTTTTGCTTTGCTTTGCTTTGCTTTGGAAAATCTCTCCCCCCTCTCTCCTCCCCCACCCCCTCCCCCCTCCCCTAAACCCTTCACCCCTCCCCCCCCTCTCAGCTCCCATCTCTCCTGCTCTGTCCTCCCCTCATCTCTCTCTCCCCACCCTCCCTCTCCTCCTCCCCCCCCCTCTCCCTCTCACCTCCACCCCCCCCTCTCTCTGTCTCTCCCCATTCTCTCTCTGTCTCACCCCTCTCTCCCCCCCCCCTCTCTTAACAATATATAATATAAATATGGGGGGGGGGATAGTTCAGCGTGTGTGTGGGGGGGATGCCACCCCCATGCCCCCCCCCACCGCAACCGGGCATTGGAGAAACAGACACAACGGGTCTGCACTTGGTCTAGTGTATAACTAAAACTCTCATCTTGTTTGTTTGTATGCGTGCGTGTTTGCTTGTGCGCGAGATCCCAAAACACCGCCAAGACGATACACAATAGCATTACAATTTTTGCCCCTTACTCACCATTGTCCTGTGATGTAAATGAACCGAGTTTCGTTCAGATTGATGCAATATTTCACGTTATTGACATTTTAAACTTTACAAAAATCACGTTTCAAACCACTTTTCCACTTGCCCTGCCCGTTGCCGCATTCGATGTCACAATGACATCATAATGGGATCCCAAATCTAATTTACATTAAAAAATCGTGATTTTCAAAATCGCTGTTTTAATCAAATTCTTCCGTCTTCATTAACAGCTAACATTGTGTTTAGTTTAGACATACCAAAAATAACAAAAAAAGTCAAAATAATGAACACGCTGCTGGCAGGGCAGCCGACTCGCAGCGCCCGCAAAAAGTTCAAAATGACCTGCACAGTTGGGAGCTACGGGTGAGTGGTGGAATATTGCATTGGGGGAACGAGTTGCTTTGGGGGAAACGGGTGAGTGGTGGAATCTTACGTTGGTGAACGGGTTGCATTGGGGACCACCTCCCATGTGACAGGGACCTAACGGGAGAGTGGCAGAATCTTACGTTGGGGAACGGGATGCATTGGGGGACCCCAGGCCTCCCATGAAGGTTATGGGTGAGTGGTGGATTATTGCGTTGGGGGAACGGGTTACATTGGGGGAATGGGCGAGTGGAGGAAACGGGTTGCATTGGGGGAACGGGTGAGTGGTGGATTATTGCGTTGGGGACGGGGCACAATGGGTGAAGAGTCAAGAGTGTTTTATTGTCATATGTCCCGGATGGGACAATGAAATTCTTACTTGCTGCAGCACAACAGAATATGTGAATATGTAAACATAGTACATAACGGGGGAAGAGAAAGAAAAAAAGTTTAATAAATAACAAATATAGTGCAATAATAAGTCTTTTACAGTTCAGAGCTCAGAGCTTATACGTTGTTGTGTTTAATAGCCAGATGGCTGTAGGGAAGCTGTTCCTGAACCTGGATGTTACAGTTTTCAGGCTCCTGTACCTTCTTCCTGATGGCAATGGTGAAATGAGTGTGTGGCCAGGATTGTGTGGGTCTTTGATGATTTTAGCTGCCTGTTTGTCGCAGCGACTACGATAGACTCCTTCGATGGTGGGGAGGTCAAAGCCGGTGATGGACTGGGCAGTGGTCACAACATTTTGTAGTCTTTTCCACTCCTGGATGTTCAAGTTGCCGAATCAGGCCACGATGCAACCAGTCAGAATGCTCTCTACCGTGCACCTGTAGAAGTTTAGGTAAATCCTCTTCAACATGCCAAAACTCCATAATCTTCTCAGGAAGTAGTCACTGATGTGCCTTCTTTATAATTGCATCAGCGTGCGGGATCCAGGAAAGATTTTCGGAAATAAGCACGCCCAGGAATTTGAAGTTTTTGATCCTCTCCACCCTGTGAACAGGATTGTGGGTCCTCATCCTTCCTCTATCAAAGACCACAATCAGTTCCTTGGTCCTACTGATGTTGAGAGCCAGGTTGTTGTGCTGGCCCCATTTGGTCAGCCGGTCGATCTCACTTCTATACTCTGACAAGTCAAGTCAAGTCAAGTCAAGTCAAGTTTATTTGTCACATACACATACGAGATGTGCAGTGAAATGAAAGTGGCAATGCTCGCGGACTTTTGTGCAAAAGACAAACAACAAAACAACCAAACAAATTATAAACACAATCATAACACACATATTCTTTTACATAATAAATAATAGAAGGAAAAACGTTCTGTAGAGTTAGTCCCTGGTGAGAAAGGCGGTTTACAGTCCGAATTGCCTCTGGGAAGAAACTCCTTCTCAACCTCTCCGTTCTCACTGCATGGCAACGGAGGCGTTTGCCTGACCGTAGCGGCTGGAACAGTCCGTTGCAGGGGTGGAAGAGGTCTCTCATCCCCATCTGTGATTCGTCCAACAACAGTGGTGTCGTCAGCGAACTTGATGATGGAGTTGGTACTATGTACAACTACGCAGTCATGGGTATAGAGTGAGTAAAGCAGGGGGCTGAGCACGGAGCCTTTAGGTGCTCCCGTACTAATTGTTACTGAGGGTAAAGTGTTTCTGCCAATTCGAACAGGTGGTCTGTGAATGAGGAAGTTGAGGATCTAATTGCAGAGGGATGCGCAGAGGCCCAGTCCCGTGAGCTTGGTAACCAGCTGGGAAGGGATGATGGTATTAAACGTCGAGCTGTAGTCTATAAACAACAGCCTGACGTAAGTGTTTATATTGTCCAAGTGGTCCAATGCGGAGTGAAGAGCCAGTGAATTTGTATCCTCCGTTGACCTGTTGTGGCGGTATGTGAACTGTAGTGGGTCGAGGTTCTTGTCAAACTTTTTTTCTCTCTCATTTATCATATTGTTTACAGTATACTACATTTACATATTCTGTTGTGCTGCAGCAAGTAAGAATTTCATTGTTCCATCTGGGACATCATATCATATGCTTATTAAAACTCTGATCTTGTTAGTGTGTATATGTGTGTGTTTATGTGGTTGTCTTTACATCTTCGCGACAATACTACATGGTAACGATTACATTTTTACATATTCCGGTTGACATTTTTCCCGTCGAGGCCAGGAACGCGTTACGTGAACATTTCATGCTTTATTTCTCGATTTATTCTCCATTCATTATTGATTAAGTCAAGACCTTGAAATAAACCACCAGCTTCAAATGACGTCACAACGACTCAGCCAGCAGAGACAACCCTCAACGAAGATTTCATCCTATATTTGACACATTATTCACAATTAAAGCTTTAAAAATGCCAACTTTCACAAGATGTTTACATATTCTGATTTACATTTTCCCACTCGAGGTAGAGATCACTTTCACTGAACATTTTATGCTTTGTCTTTCGACTTACTGCTGATTATTTACCATGAATTTCAAACTGACCAGCTTCAAATGATGATGTCACAATAGCAGCTTGAACTGATGATGTCACAATGGATAGACTAGAAAGGGGAAGTCAAGTCAAGTCAAGTTTAGTTGTCACATACACATACGAGATGTGCAGTGAAATGAAAGTGGCAATGCTCGCGGACTTTTGTTCAAAGGACAAACAACCAAATAAACTATAAACACAATCATAACACACATATTCTTTTACATAATAAATAATGGAAGGAAAAACGTTCAGTAGAGTTAGTCCCTGGTGAGATAGGCGTTTACAGTCCAAATGGCCTCTGGGAGGGTGAATTGCTATTGCAACACGCAGGGCAAGTGAAATTTGATTTTTTTTTTTTTTTTTTTTTAAATAGCACTGCTGAGGGAGGCTAGGGGAGTGCTGGAATCTTACGTTCGAGAATGGCTTGAGTTGGAGGACAGCGACTCCCATGGGGACTAGGGATAGGGAATGGGTGCGTTGGGAGAGCAGACCCAACGGGTCAGCACTTGGTCTAGTATGACAATAAAACACTCTTGAATCGTCACAATTCACAACTCACTAATCCTTGTGTCTCACGACTTGTGTGCATATCTGGCCTTTGCCCAACAATCTGCTTTTAAAACCCCTCTCACCTGATCACCTTTGCCATGCTTTGACCTGTCCCTCCTCTCTTCTAGGTTTTCATCTCCCTCCCCCCCAACCCCTGCTATCATTCAGAAGGTTCCAACCCGAAATGTCATCTATCCATGCACTGCAAGGATGCAGTCCAACCCACTGAGTTACTCCAGCACTGTGTCTCACCTTTGTGTGATAGGTGGCACAGTGTTGCAGCAGCAGAGTTGCTGCCGCACAGCGCTAGAAACCCAGCTTTGATCCTGACTATGTGTGGTGTGTGTATGGAGTTTGTACGTTCTCCCCGTGACCTGGCATGGCTATTCGCTGGGTGCTCCGGTTTCCTCCCACACTCCTGCCACATTTTGAAATTTGCATTCGCCAGCAGAGGGCAGAGGTTTACTCTCGGTTCCCAGCACAGCAGCATGTAGCCCGAGTCAACATCTTATTTAAAGTCATGAGACATACATATATAACCATATAACAATTACAGCACGGAAACAGGCCATCTCGGCCCTTCTAGTCCGTGCCGAACACTTACTCTCACCTAGTCCCATCTACCTGCACTCAGACCATAACCCTCCATTCCTTTCCTGTCCATTTACCTATCCAATTTATTTTTAAATGATAAAATAGAACCTGCCTCCACCACTGCCACTATATGCACAAACTCCAGGACCAAGAGAAGTATAAAAAAATCAGTGGGGAACCAGTGTACATGGAATTCAGTGCATAAACAGGTCAGGCAGCATCTCAGGAGAACATGAATTGGTAATGTTTCAGGTCAGGACCTTTCTCCAGCCTGAAGAAAGGTGCAGACCTAAAACATCACCTATCAATGTTCTCCTGAGAAGCTGCCTGACCTGCTGAGCTACTCCAGCACTGTGCAAATATTTGGTACAGTGTGATCACTAATAAATCTAATAAGATTGCCACAATGGAGGAACACAAGACAATACAACTTTAAACTGTAAGCCAGGGGCAGCACGATGGCACAGCGGTAGAGTTGCTGCCTTACAGCAACAGAGACCCGGGTTCGATCCTGACAACTGGTGCTGTCTGTATGGAGTTTGTACACTCTCCCTGTGACCACATCGGTTTTCTCCCAATGCTCCAGTTTCCTCCCACACCAAAGACGTGCAGGTTTGTAGGTTAATTGGCTTCTGTAAATTGCCCCTAATGTGTAGGATAGAACTAGTGCACATTGTTGGTCAGTGTGGACTCGGTGGACTGAAGGGCCTGTTTCCATGCTACCTGTTGCATCGCTACTTTACCTTGCAACGTAGCTAGGGATGACAACAATTGTCCGTTGAGAAATTTGATAAAATTGTGCAATGCTGATAGTTATTCACTCTTGAAGTTCACCAGGTTCTGCAAGCTTCCCAATGAGTAACTTAGGTAATAATTAATCCCAATATTGCAATATCACCGTTTACCCATTGCATAATATTATTTAAACTATGGAATTAACTAGCTGTTAGTTACATTTTTAATAGACATGGTGAAAATGACACATTGTTGCTTGGAGAGTGCTGTGTGTGATTTTACCCTCCCCCTCTCCCTATCAAGACATCTTTTTTTCTGCTTATCAAATTCCACATTCACTTTCAAGTGATTCTCTAACTCCCATTCGAAATAGTGTCACATCGGATTCAGCCCGTGTAATATCAATGGTGTTCCCTAATTTACCAATCGTGTTATGAATCGCGTTATAACAGAACTAAAAGACACAATGTGCTGGTGTAACTCAGCGGGTCAGGCATCTCTGGAGAACATTTCGGGTTGAGGCGAGGTTTCGTGTCGAGGCCCTTCTTCAGACTCAGAACTACATGCATTGTGATTTTTTTTTAAGTTTAGATTGCCACGGTCTTAGTGGTCCTAAAGACAATGAAATAAGCAAAAATGTAATTATTAGAGGAGTGATGCAATGCAGAAACAACAAACTATGGACATGGAAGGGTGAGTTTTCAGATCGGGACCCAGCTTCAGATTCTGCTGACAGTGGTGCTCCTGGAAGGAGGTCTGGTCAAACAAAGCACGATACCAGAGGTGGTAAAGAACCAGAAAAAGAAAATTGGAGGTACCTTAAGGCAACATCGTAAGTTGTTACCAAAGGGAATTTATTACATAGACTAGAAACATGAAATTACAGATGCTGGTTTACAGTGACCAAAGTTGTTGGAGTAACTGGAGTTGGAAGGGTCAAGCAGCATCTCTGGAGAACATAGATAGGTGATGTTTTGGATCCAGACTCTTCTACAGACTGATTGTAGGTGGTGGGGATAAGAAGGCTGAAAAAGAGGAGAGGCAGGAGAAAGCCTGGCAGGTAATAGGTGGAAGATAGACACTGAAAGCTGGAGTAACTCAGCGGGTGAGGCAGCATCCCTGGAGAAAAGGAATAGGTGACTTTCGGGTCGAGACCATTCTTCAGACTGAGAGTCAGGAACAGATATAGAAGGTACATAGAACAAATAAACGAAAGATATGCAAAAAGCAAAAATAATCAAGAAAAGGTGGGGAAGGTGATAATAAGTGATACAAACAATGAAACTCAACAGGACAACAGTGTGATCAGTACAATGAATCAGGTGGGGGAAGGACAGGGGAGAGAGAGAGGGGATGAAAACATTACTATTTTACCTTGGCGGTCCAGCATCTAAAACGGTATAAGGATATTGAATGTATCAACAGAATTTACACTACACTATTCTTTAGTGACATGTTATTACCATGAAATACTAATTACTTAGTGCTAGACCATTAAAAAAAAAAAAATGTTGATATGTATTCCATCCTCCACCTTACCTAGTTAGTTTACACAAATCAAATTTAGTTTGTGGTATGACTTGGTAATGGAAACCTGCAGTGGTAACAAATAGCCCTAAAACATGGTCAAAAACAAACATTATAAATGAGCCTGAGACAGCTTCATTTTACGAATAAGTGGCGCAATATAAAAAATCTGATGCTCCAAACAGGGGAAATAAAACAACACAAAGTGCTGGAATAAATTGAGTCTGAAGAAGGGTCCAGAGAAAGGACTTCACCTGTCCACGTCTTCAGAACATGCTGCCTGGCCTGCTGAGTTACTCCAGCACAGTGTGTGTGTGTTTTTTTAACCAGCATCTGCATTTCCTTGCGTTTCAAACTGGGAGAAGTTTAATTTGTAAATTGCTGGTGTATCTCCGTTAACTGGTAGGCAAACAGCTCAATGTTGTAAAGAAATGAAAGGTAAAATGAAACCACAGCCTCTGAATGCCAGAAATTTCACTGTACAGTTTTATTTACACAGTTTTTGTTTTTACATTTTTAATACGTATGCTTTTTGGGACCATTTTCCTAATTCAGTCTTTATAACCAATGCAAAATAGAGATTCTTCCAAGGATACATGTTTTAAAATACAGAACAATACAAAACATAGAGGATTTCAATATATTTCAACATCTCGAGCAAGGAATGTAATCATATTGCAATTTTTTTATTTTTTTATTAAAACAAAATACATTTTTTTAGAAGAGAAACCCACACTTGCCCAAAAAGTAAAAATCACAAAACTGCAAAAGCTTCTTCAAAGTTAAAGTTTAAATCAAACTGTGAACTCTGTATTAATGTAGCAGGATTTAAGTAATGCATATGACAAATTTTGAAATCTATCAATTTAAAATTATATGCCCAGTCCCAAAACACACATTACATCTCATGATCTAAATTAACTAAGCTGTTATTAGAGCTTTTTTTAAAATTTGAAACCAATGAATAAATTAAACCTAACAGCCAACAAATAAGCACTTATTACAGCAAATCCTCCTGTTTGCTGTACAAAAAAAAAAGTCAGAACTGAACTAAATTACTAAGTACTACAACATTCAGACAAGATTTTAACCCTTTCCCTTTCAAAATTACTAAATGCTTATACAAGCCCCAACCCACCAAAAAGTCTAAATTGTGTCACATTTAGTGTAAGGAAATCTATTATTTTTTTTAAAAACTTGCACCTTTTAAAATATTTCACTTTACAAGCTATCTTTAACACTTTCAGAAAATGTCAGGAACCAAATGGATTCATAAAACATTTTGAAGGGAAAGGGTCATTTTCACAGAATACTGAACAAAGTCAAAGATAGAAAACTGACCGAAAACTCACACTTGTGTGATATTAGAATGCAGTCCCACTCTGCTTACTAGAAGCTTTGGTTTAATTTGAAGTGTAGATTGCTTTACGCATCCAGTCTTCTAGTGATGAGCATATAACTGGTGCCTTCTCAAACAACATACCTGTTCTTGGTTGTCGATCCGCTTTTTGTGGCAGTGTCTGTATGGGACTGGTAGCCAATCACTATTTTAGGAGGAAGCCCTATTCGTTCTTTGTACACTCTCCTGTTTCAAAGCAAAATATAAATAATTAAGATATCCAGCTAGAGCTCTATTTAAAACAATTCCCAGTGCTAGACAACCATTCTCCTGGCTTTACCTTCAGCAAGTTTACTTGAACGGCTGCATCTTATTATAAAAACACTTCCCATTAAATAGATCAGAGGTTTAAATAACCCAGCAAATAAAACCAGTTTTGCCCCCAATACACCGATGCTGGTTTGCAAGTTGCTGGAGTAAATCAAGTCAGGCAGCATCTTTGGTGAACTTGGATATGAACATGAGTCTGAAGGATCCCGACCTGAAACATCACCTATCCACATACTCCAGAGATGCTGCCTCACAGCTGCCAGGAGCATCGGAGTTACTCAAACACTTTGTGTACATGTTTTCTAAAAATAGTATGACTATATTCCCTTGAAGCTATGAAATTTACATGCAAATGTAAAATCATGTAAGGTCCTACATTACAGTTAACTTTTAAGAAACAATTCTATTTTACTCATGATACCGTTAGCTGAAACTTTTCACATTGTTTCACATTTCCAAATGCAACAGGTTAAAATCAAAATCTTGCAACGATGAAACTAACACAGCAAATCTTTGTTTGTGGTCACATAATTGGGAGCAAAGTGGGACAACTGGTAGAGCTGCAGCTCCAGAGACCCAGTTTTGATCCTGACTGCGGGTTCCGTCTGTGTGGAGTTGGCACGTTTTCCCTGCAACCGCGTGGGTTTCCTCTGGGTACTCTGGTTTCCACCTAAATCCCAAAAGATGTGTGGGTTTGTAGGTTGATAGGCCCTCTGTGAATCACCTGCTAGTATGTAGAGAATGGATGTGAATGAGGGATAATGTAGAAATAATACATCGATGGATGATTGAAGATGGACAATGATAGTTGGGCCGAAGGGCGTGTTTCCATGACAGAGGACTATGACTAATTAAAAATTAAGCCTATACGTTCCTTATTTTATGGTATCCATTGGAATCAACATGAGAATCTTATACCTTTGTGTCAAAATCTGTCAATTTACAGCTTTTACTTCCAAACACTTTTCTTGATAATGTTTATGTTATATGAATATATCCAGTGCTTGAACTCTTGGCCAGACTATCCCCACTGATCTTGTGCATAGACTTGGCCAGGGTAACATAAAAGATGGTTCTTGAAGTATCCACGCTCACCTTCAAACATACATTCAAGTTGAGATGCATGACTATGAATGTGCCACCAATTTATTTTCAGCAGATGTTGCTCAGTATGAAAACACCATCCAACTCATTCTATTCACCCCTGTGAACAGCATCCTAGTCATTGTAATTTGATTCTTTGTGGAAATAATCTGGCCAACAGAAATGACTCTGGATTTTGGAATTAATTGCCACTGATTTGGAGACATCCTATCCTACACTCCCGAGGACAATTTACTAAAGCCAATTAACCCAATAACCTGCAAGCCTTTGGAAGGAAACTGGAGCACCCGGAAAAAACCCAATCACGGGGAGAATGTACAAACAATGTCTGGTGCAGTAAGGCAGCAGCTCTACTGCTGTGCCACCCTAGTCAGAACCTTTTCCCCCAGGATGGAAATGTCAAAGATTAGAGGGCATAGCTTTAAGGTGAGAGAAGCAAAGTTAAAAAAAAAGATATGCAGGGCAAGCTTTTTTTTTTTTTTTTTTTTAAACAGAGTTGCTGGTGCCTGAAACGCACATCATTATAATAATTCCATTACCTGCCATAGTAATGATTACTATGCCAGGTAATGACATATTAAATCCCATTGTAAAGTATGCATCCATGCATCCATAGCAGAAAATATTTAGGAGAAAATAACAAGGAAAACACATCATCCTTTATGCTCACTTACCCTATATACGTGATAGATTCTCTATTTTCACAATCAGTAGTCCATATAGCTATTTTGTCACCTTTATTTCTAACATTGACTACTGCGCCACATGCGTCATCACTGTGCTCATCAAATGCTTCTCCTATAAGGCACAACAGCTTTTTGAGGTGAAGGGAGAGAGAGAGAACAGACAAAAATGTAGGAATTAGTGAACTTCAGCAACAGTTTTACAAGCTTAAAGCAAAATAAATGAAACAAAACCAAAAACATACAAGTTTGTCATGCCTCTAAAATCAATAGATAATCTTTAGATAAGGCAATAAACTGTGGTCCCATCTGCTTTCCTAGAGAGATATACAAGATCCCATGTCACTATACTGAAGGGCAGGAGAAATATGTTCCACAGTCGAGGTCACCATGCAAAGCCAACATTGCTTAAATCGATGAACTGATTACTAAACATTGAATTCTCCAATTTTAGGTAGATTCCTACTAAACCCCCAACACCCCACCCCTCTTTCCTTCCCCCCTCCTCTGTGCATCTAGACCCCACCTATTTCTCCCCTCCCCTCTGCTACTTTCCTCCCTCAAGTTAGGCAATACAAAACTCTTCAACCAGTCTCACTTTTCTTTTATCGCTGGCCTTTATTCCAATCGTTTGCCTCGCACCCCCCTCCCAAGCCTGCGTCCATCTATTACTGGCTCTGCTTTGTCCTGCCTCTCCCCTCTTCTAGCTTTCTCCTTCCCCCACCCCCCAAAATCAGGCTGAAGGGGGGACAGGAGGGACTCAACCCAAAACATCGCCTATCCATGTTCTCCAGAGATACTGCCTGACCGGCAAGTTACTCCAATACTTGTGTCCTTTTGTGTATTATGCAGCATCTGCAGTTCCTTGTTTCTACAAACCCACTGTGGAGCAGCTTGTTATATTCAAATTGATGGCCTCATTGAAAACCTTAGTGTTTCTCAAGCGTAGTAAATGATGCCATGAACGTACATCTTCACGACGAAAGGATGTTGTCATGCACCAATTTAAAGGAAACTAGTCCAGAATTTTTTAGAAACGGAGTGGAGGAAAGAATACTTACAGTTTCTAACCAAATACGATCCAGTTCTGTCTTTCTCTGTTGCTTGGAAAGGGTAAGCAGCCATCTACCACCTCGCTTGTTTTTCTCATCCTCCCACATAGGCTCAATCCCATCCTTTATGTAAAAGATGTTAAATATCACATCACATAGAGACTTTCACATTCGATCATGGAATTACGTTTTAGATTTCATTTTCCTCCTACAATTAAAACTGACTTTTATCTTAAGGAAATTGTCATGTTACTGTGAGGATGGAAACCTAAACCATAAAGAAGACCTTCCAAATAGAACTCATGTGGATTCAAATTCTCAACATTGATCATATTTATGGTCAAGTGGTACAAAATGAACGGTAAATGCAATCATACGATTACTAATTAGCATGAGGATGCTCTTGATCATTTCTTGACAATTTAAAATTCTCATCCATTCCTTTCTCTTTCTAAACTCCACCACCCAAAAACAGGTATTGAAGCAAATAGGTAAGAAATTAGTATTTAAGATGATGTGGGGAATAGAGAAAAAAAAATCGTTGGGCTACGTTTTGATATTAAATCTTATAGGTAGAGTTCACATCAATGCCCTTCAATGGACAGGTTATAAATATAACAAAAATAATTATTGAGGTTTCTCAGCTCAGTTTGCTGCTGATGTAGGCTATGAAGATGAATGACGCGGAATATCATTAATCAGTAGAAAAAGTGTTCAGTTTAGTTTGGCATCTTTAAGGTAATGCTATAAATTTATTGTTAACTTAAAAAGTTAAAGAGCATGACCATCGACTTACCTTGAAGAGGGAGTAATCGCAGCCCGATATTAAATTACTACAAAGCTGGATGTGATTATAAAGGCTGTGAGGTGGAGAAAAGAATGAATTAGAACAAAGAATGCAAAAACATTCCAATAGTGATCCAGAATAAAAATCACCAGACTGTGGGTAATTCTATGTATCTGTGTGATAGAGATAGTGTGGAAACAGGCCCTACAACCTATCGAATCCACCATCAATCACCCGTACATTAGTTCTATGTTATCCCACTTTTGCATCCTTTACACTAGGAACAATTTACAATAGCCAATTAACCTATATACTTGCACATCGTTGGAATAGGGGAGGAAACCAGAGCACACGGAGAAAACCTGACATAATGTTGCATACTGATATAAACCAATAATTCAGTGATAGATCTGGTTTAGCTAACTCCCTTGGGCAAACCCTCAACAGCCGTCCCTACCGCTCTGTCAAGTCTAAAAAGTGGAGCTCGTGCAGGTATTTGATTTAGAACAAGAGCAAGTTGTGGTCAACTCTTCGATTACTAAATGTATTATTCACCTTAAGCCATGTCCCCCTCAACAGTTAACAATCCACCTTAAACAATTTCCCCTTCAAATCGCATGTTTTCCAAGCCAGGGAAGAGTCACAAATAATTTCCTTTTGGAGAATTTTGCATTACAATTTCCTCTCCCTTACACTTCTTAATTTAAAAACTGATGGTTTGGCCAAGTCTTTCAAACAAGTAAATATGAAGTAATTAAATCACCAAAATATGAAGTCACAAACCTAGATCGTTAGCAGTAAAACTGGGGACAGATTGGGGCAAAATCCATGCTCAAAGTAGATACACATTTGAAATTAGATCTCAACATGTAAAGAGGACTCCCTGGTCACCACACAGAGGCCACAGGAAATCAAAGACATCCACATTTGGATTGAATTTATACACAACCACTGTACATGTGTATAAAATCATGAGAGGAATAGATCGGGTAGACGCACAGAGTGTCGTGCCCAGAGTACAGGAATCGAGAACCAGAGGACATAGGTTTAAGGTGAAAGGGGAAAGATTTAATAGGAATCCGAGTAACATTTTCCACACAATGCATGGAACGAGTTGCATGGTGGTAGTTGAGGCAGGGACTATAATGGTGCTACTAGGATAAAGTCTAGATCTCAAAATTGAAACAGTCCAATGTTTCCCAGCTGTTCCCTCTCCAAATAGGAACATTTGTAAGATAAGCAAGAGCAAAAAGAAAACTGTTAGATGTTCCAAGACCGTTTGAATGGTAAATTAAATCTCTAGACAATCAGGATGTACTGCGAGATAACAAAGAATCATGGAGAGGGAGGGAATAGAGATGATCAGTGTCCCATATTCATTCCTAATGGAACTCCTTATGTCTCATACTTCATCCAGCGGTATCATTGATCACACGTCAATGAGCTCTTCGTCCTTTACAATAAATCAGGAGTGTGGAAAGAACATTACACACAATTTGACATTCAAGGTCATGTTAGCCTGTTTGAGCTGAAGCTGAAAAAGACCTATAACTTGCATGTGATAAGATATTAAGGAAACAAAATAAGATACCAAAACAATTCACATCCATGATGCTATTGGCATACTCCCTTGGTAGGCAAGGGGCAGTGGTCGAGGTGCTGGTGCAGCGGTCGAGGTGCTGCCTTACAGCACCTGAGACCGGGGTTCGATCGCGATGACGGATACTGTCTGTACGGAGTTTGTACATTCTCCGCATGGGTTTTCTCCGGGTGCTCCAGTTTCTTCCAACAGGTTTGTAGGTTAATTGGCTTTGGTAAAAATTGTACATGGTCCCTGGTGTGTAAGATAATGTTAGTGTACAGGAATCGCTGGCCGTGCGGATTTGGTGGGCCGGAGAGACTGTTTCCATGCTGATTCCATCTCTAAAAAAAATACACAGCTAAATCTTGGCTTTTATGCGGGAGGTCCACTTCAGTTCAAATAGCCACGCAGGCCTGTTTATATCTTAAGATGAAGAACCTTTCAATGCAGGAGTGGGCATCATTTCTCCAATGTGACCCACTCTATTCAATGCTAGCGATGACTTAAGATGTACAAAAGAATAATCCAAGGGTATTTGAAGAAAAGCAAAAATTCTTCCTGCAGATTATGCATTGCTTCAAACATGCATGCTTGATTTGTCATCTTAAAACGGCAGGAATTGATGGGGCAATAAATAGCCCAGTATTGTTTGCAAAAATGATTAGCATTCCTTTGCCCATCTAATAGTTGCTAAAGCTTCGATTCTTGTCAAGCAAACCATATCTCCCACGCCACCACCTGCATTATTTGTTCCTGGGCAAACTAAGAAAGGCAAACCAGCATCAGGCATATGGAAAATTCTTTTTTCCCCCGATTGGAATTTCTCAATGGAGTCTCCTGGCATCAAACGTCCAATTTATATATTTTTACATAATCTGCCCTACAATGCAATTGATTATGTGTCTGATCACTTAAACAACATTTTTACTATAATTGAAAACTCCTTATCTAAACAAACACAAAGCATATTAACCAAACACAACTTTGATAAAAGACTTAATCTTATTCATCGTCATATTACCCATCAAAGGAAAATGCAACGGATAGACAAAATGTTGGCTGTGATTTAAAAACACAAAACCAAATGACTATTGGATACAATCACAGGCAATAAAAAACAATAGTCTGGCAACTGACATTTGTGTGCCAGAAAGAATATGAGGAATAAATAGTTGGCTGACATTCAAAGCCAAGATGGCAGCTATTAAAATAACTGAAAGAAACAGAAATTCTGAATCCAGAGAATAAAGACTACTCCAAGTAATTCCAATTTAATTTAATTTCCGCTAAAAGTTCGAATAGGCAAATAAAAAAAGCAGGAACATTCAAATTGCTTAAACCGCAGATCAAATTAAATATTAAGCGAATGAATTAATAGATGTGAACAGAAATTAAGTTACACCATAAATGGGATCAGATTGAAGAACAAGTCTCCACTTTCCATTACATCCAGACTCAGTAAATATTGAGTTGCTTGAGAAATTCCAACAACTAGCTTCTACAAAACAAATGGTGATTGATCTATGGTATGCAACATCCAAATCATGTTTGTGAAAAAGAGAGCAAACCAAACAATAATAGAACAGATCACTGTTGTACTAGCAGTCAATATCCATTACTCCTTCACTACAATCAATGAAAAGTGTTAGACTCATGACTGCTGAGCTAAGAACAGTTTGCTATCCAAGAAACAGGAAATAATAGGCTCAATCATTGACGTTTCAAGCATGCAATGCAAGCCTTAAAAGAATTCAGCATAGAAAAATACTAGCACGTTTGAAAGTACAATGCGATCTTATGAATTCCGATAATGCCAATAAAAACACAAGAACTTCATAAATGCATACAAATAGATTACAGTTCCTCTGACCTGCAGCACCTCAGGAAGGAACATTTGAACTAGTAATTACAAAGAACCCAAAAGTATGGCAGGTGGCAAGTTCACTTTTTGTTGTAAATTGCTTCTTGTGGGCAACACAGAGCCGGTTCCCAGATTAGGGGAATTAAGGGCAAATATGAGAGAGGAAATATTTCATAGGAACCTGAGGTGGTGGATATATAGAATGAGCAGCCTGAGGTGGGCGGCACAGTGGCACTTTTCACTGTATCTTGCTACACGTGGTAATAAACTAAAAACTAAACTCAATCAATGGACCATTGACAGAGTGAAATTCTATCAGCCAAGTAGCAAGGATGCTGCACTGCAGATAAAAAGATTTACATGACCAACATGAATGTGATGAATTGAATTGACTCCTGCCCCAAGATCTTTGGCCTTGTGCACATAAAGCTGCATTGATTTTAAAAAAACTTCATATTGGAATCAGCATGTTTGTACATATTTTAACCTGCAAGATTAATTATGTAACTTAGCACAGGTACATTTAAATGACAGCCTGAAGGGATACTTGATCAGGATAAATGCACAATACATTTTATCTCGATATATAATTCAGTAGTGTCAACATTAATAATGGTCTGCATGCTTTAAACAAAAGAGAACCCATTTAGCAAGCATTCAAATATTAATCTTACCATTTACCTAATGTTGTAATTTATTCTGTAAGCATCCCCCCCCCCCCCCCAAAAAAAAAAATTCTTATACTCTCCGACACAGCACCCAAACAGTATCTTTCTATTCTTTCCCTCCTCATACTCTTACCTGACCTCTCCTTAAATGCATTTGTGCACTACACATCAAATAAATTCAACATTCCATTCACTCCAGTGAAATAACTGTTCTGAATGTCACAGTGTTTACTGGTCTTTCATTTCAGTTCTCCAATTATCACCTCCCTAAACTACCATCCTCTCTAAACATCTACTATTTTTTTTTAATCAACTGCTCAACTTTCCCTTTATCACAGAAAACCCTTCAAGCTTGTTCAGCTCTTCCCAAGGAGAATTTGGAATCCTTACTCTCTCTGCCAAATTACATGCCCCAACGTACAATTTATTGTAATTTTATAGAAACATAGAAAATAGGTGCAGGAGTAAGCCATTCGGCCCTTCGAGCCTGCACCACCATTCAATATGATCATGGCTGATCATCCAACTCAGTATCCTGTACCTGCCATCTCTCCATACCCCCTTGATCCCTTTAGCCACAAGGGCCACATCTTAAATATAGCAATGAACTGGCCTCAACTACTTTCTGTGGTAGAGAATTCCACAGATTCACCACTCTCTGTGTGAACATTTTTTTTCTCATCTCGGTCCTAAAAGACTTCCCCTTTATCCTTAAACTGTGACCCCTTGTTCTGGACTTCCCCAACATCGGGAACAATCTTCTTGCATCTAGCCTGTCCAACCCCTTAAGAATTTTGTAAGTTTCTATAAGATCACCCCCTCAATCTTCTAAATTCCAGCGAGTACAAGCCGAGCCTATCCAGTCTTTCTTCATATGAAAGTCCTGCCATCCCAGGAATCAGTCTGGTGAACCTTCTCTGTACTCCCTCTATGGCAAGAATGTCTTTCCTCAGATTAGAAGACCAAAACTGTACGCAATACTCCAGGTGTGGTCTCACCAAGGCCCTCTACAACTCGGCCGCAATTCAGATAATAGTCTACTTTCCTGTTCTTGCCACCAAAGTGGATAACCTCACATTTATCCACATTATACTGCATCTGCCATGCATTTGCCGACTCACCCAACCTATCCAAGTCACCTTGCAGCCTCCTAGCATCCTCCTCACAGCTAACACTGCCCCCCAGCTTCGGGTCATCTGCAAACTTGGAGATGTTGCATTCAATTCCCTCGTCCAAATCATTAATATATATTGTAAATA
The DNA here is from genome assembly GCF_028641065.1 of Leucoraja erinaceus. Classification (NCBI taxonomy): domain Eukaryota; kingdom Metazoa; phylum Chordata; class Chondrichthyes; order Rajiformes; family Rajidae; genus Leucoraja; species Leucoraja erinaceus. The sequence goes on along the minus strand of NC_073377.1, from coordinate 109,511,213 downwards.
GCTGGGGTCCCAACACTGAGCCTTGCGGTACCCCACTTGCCACTGCCTGCCATTCTGAAAAGGACCCGTTTACTCCTACTCTTTGCTTCCTGTCTGCCAGCCAGTTCTCTATCCACATCAATACTGAACCCCCAATACCGTGTGCTTTAAGTTTGTATACTAATCTCTTATGTGGGACCTTGTCGAAAGCCTTCTGGAAGTCCAGATATAACACATCCACTGGCTCTCCCTTATCCACTCTACTAGTTACATCCTCGAAAAATTCTATAAGATTCGTCAGACATGATTTACCTTGCATAAATCCATGCTGACTTTGTCCAATGATTTCACCATTTTCCAAATGTGCTGCTATCCCATCTTTAATAACTGACTCTAGCAATTTCCCCACTACCGATGTTAGACTAACTGGTCTGTAATTCCCCGTTTTCTCTCTCCCTCCCTTTTTAAAAAGTGGGGTTACATTAGCTACCCTCCAATCCTCAGGAACTACTCCAGAATCTAAAGAGTTTTGAAAAATAACCACTAATGCATCCACTATTTCTGGAGCAACTTCCTTAAGCACTATGGGATGCAGCCTATCTGGCCCTGGGGATTTATCAGCCTTTAATCCATTCAATTTACCACTTCCCGACTAACCTTGATTTCACTCAGTTCCTCCATCTCATTTGACCCCTGGTCCCCTGCTATTTCCGGCAGATTATTTATGTCTTCCTTAGTGAAGACAGAACCAAAGTAGTTATTCAATTGGTCTGCCATGTCCTTGTCCCCACGATCAATTCATCTGTTTCTGACTGCATGGGACCTACATTTGTTTTAACTAATCTTTTTCTCTTCACATATCTATAAAAGCCTTTGCAGTCAGTTTTTATGTTCCCTGCCAGTTTTCTTTCATAATGTATTTTTCCTTTCCTAATTAAGCCGCTTGTACTCCTCTGCTGGACTCTGAATTTCTCCCAGTCCTCTGGTAGGCTGCTTTTTCTGGCTAATTTGAATGCTTCATCTTTTGTTTTGATACTATCCCTGATTTCCCTTGTTATCCACGGATGCACTACCTTCCCTGATTTATTCTTTTGCCAAACTGAGATGAACAATTGTTTTAGTTCATCCACGCGGTCTTTAAATACCTTCCATTGCATATCCACCGTCAACCCTTTAAGAATCAATTGCCAGTCCATCTTGGCCAATTCACGTCTCATACCCTCAAAGTTACCTTTCTTTTAAGTTCAGAACCCTTGTTTCTGAATTAACTATGTCACTCTCCATCTTAATGAAGAACTCAACCTTATTATGGTCAATCTTGCCCAAGGGGCCATGCACAACAAAACTGCTAGCTAACCCTTCCTCTTTACTCAATACCAAGTCTAGAAAAGCCTGCTCTCTCGTTGGTTCCTCTACATGTTGGTTTAGAAAACTATCCCGCATACACTCCAAGAAATCCTCTTCCTTAGCACCCCTGCCAATTTGATTCACCCAATCTATATGTAGATTGAAGTCACCCATTATAACTGTTGCACGCATTTCTAATTTGCTGTTTGATGCCATCCCCAACTCCACTACTACTGTTAGGTGGCCTATACACAACTCCCACTAGCGTTTTCTGCCTCTTAGTATTTCGCAGCTCTAGCCATATCGATTCCACATCCTCCAAGCTAATGTCCTTCCTTTCTATTGCGTTAATCTCCTCTCTGACCAGCAACGCTACCCCACCTCCTTTTCCTTTCTGTCTATCCCTCCTGAATATTGAATATTCTACTTTTAGAATAGTATATATTGTATAGTATATATTAGTAGTATAATCTACTTTTGTCTTCTACCCAATTTTCACTAAGTACAGTTTTGAGTTCAAAGTATTCATGTAAATGGATAAATCAATGATGCCAGCATCAAATCTTGTGGAACACCAATTCCCAACTTTTACAAGTCAAGGGGTAACACTTAACTCCTTATATTATACAGCTGTTCTCACTAATTTGGCTATGTGCTCCTTAACTACAATTGTTTGGAAGTTATGCATAATAGACTGACATCCCCCTTTCAATTTTGATTCATTCTTTAAAAATTATCTGCATCATTCCAATAGCACCCACATTGCTTTACCTTGCAATGAATTGCATTTAAGAACAATAATTGCTGAAATGTTACCTTTTATAAAAAAATATCACCCCCACTCCCGAATATAATATTCCTACTCACCGATTTAAAATGATTTCCTTTCTAATTTATTACATTTGACTGCCTTTCTTACAGGATTTGGGCTTCCATTGTAATTGCCTGGATATTCAATGCTAACTTCACAAAAGGTACTTTTACTTTGCATGTTTTGACTTACGCCCAGAAGTCTTCCACTGTATCAAATTTGGATATCAGGCGCAGATTTGCTTGCCAAGTTTTGTTTTTGTCATTTTTGAAGAACCAAAGTGCCCACCTACAAGAGATATTATAGAAGATTAGAATCTACGACAGTACAGTTACAAAGAGTAGCCCGAAACCTTTCAAAATCTTAAAATTCACATGGGAAATGAGGCTGGCGGGATAGACATCGCCATCTCAATTTAAGAAGCCTTGATAAAATCAATGTCTGAAATAAAATATTTTTTGTTTGCAGTTAATAGGACGTTCAAAGCAGCATTTGAGGGAACTCATTGATGCTGGAAAATTTTAAACCAATTTTACTGAGAAAACACAGAGAAACTTCAGAAGGATATCAGGAGGGCAAAAAAAAGGACATGCGATAGCTTTGGCAGACAAGGTACATGAGTATCCTAAGATATTCTATTAGTATATTAACAACAAAGAGTAATAAAAATGAATAGGGTTACTTAATGATCAATTTGGTCATCTACATGTGGAGATGCAGGAGATAAGCATTAAATATACATTTCTCATCTGTATTTACGATGGAGAAGGACACGAAAGCCAGAGAATTAAGGAAAATAAATGGCAGAATATAAAACAGTAACTGCAAACTTTCTCACTCTGACCTTAAAGCTTTGCCGTCGAGTCTTTGACATTTCACCCTGTGAATAACGTTCTTACCGTTTACCCTGCCTATGTATTTCATAATTTTACACATTTCTATCAGTTTTTCCCCCATAGCCTCTATTGCTCCATAGAAAACAATCCAAGTTAGTCCCTCTAATCCAGGCAGTATCCTGGCAACCGCCTTCAACTTCTCCAAAACCTCCACATTCTCCCTGTAATGAGGCGACCATAATTTCACGCAATACTCCAAATGTGATCCAACTGTAGATATTTATAAATAGCAACATGACTTCCTGACTCTTACACTCAATGCCCCAGTGGATGAAGCCAACCATGTCATACGCCTTCTTTACCACTATCTAGTTTCCCCAAGATCTCCCTGTACATCAAGGCTATTAAGGGACTAAACTTTCCCCTCAAATTTGACCTCCCAAAGTGCTGCACCTCACACATGCTCAGATTAAACACCCATCTGACATTCCCATATCTGTAACCAATCTATATCCTGCGGTATCCTTTACTGTCGATAACCACTAATTTTTGAGTCATCTGCTACGTTTTCAGTTGTAGTGTGTATATTATATATATATACACATATATATATACACACATATATATATATACACACACACACACGCGCATATATATATACACACACACATATATATATATACGTATATACACACACACAGAAATATATATATATATATACATACATACATACATATATATATACACACTTAACACATTTAAGGTCTTAAGGTATACTAGACCAAGTCAGTGCAAGTAGCTAGGGAAGAAAATACAAGGGCCCAGGTTGGGTCACTTGTACATTTAGGCTGGGGATGTGGTACAGGAGGACTGGAGGGTGACTAAGGTTTTAAGTCTTTAAGAAGGGTTGCCAGAGAACGACAGTCTGGTGAGCCTGACAATGGTGATGAGAAAGTAACTGGAGGAGATTCTGAGAGACAGTACCTATCAGTATTTAACTTGGATAAGTTCAATATCATGTATTTTGGCAAGTTAAACCAGGGCACGACCTATAGAGTAAATGTTAGGCCCCAGGAGAATGTTTTAGTAGAGACCTAGCAGTACAGGTACATAGTTCCCTGAAACTGACCGAATAATGAAAGGCCTGGATGGAGTGGATGTTTCCACTAGTGGGAGAGTCTCAGAGCAGAGACCCTCAGAATAAAGGAACATACCGTTAGAAAGAAAATTAGGGATTTCTTTGGTCAGAGGGAGATGAATCTGCGAAATTCATTGCCACAGGGGGTTGTGGAGGGTGAGTCATTGGGTATTTTTAAAAATAGAGATTGGCAGGTTCTGATTAGTAAGGGTGTCAAAGGTTATGGGGAGAAGGCAGGGGCAATGGGGTTGCAGGGGAAAGGTAGATCAGCCCTGATTCGATAGCTGCTTGATTGGCTGAATGGCCTACATCTGCTCCTAGGATGTATGAACTTAAGAAAGTGTCAACATAATTATTCAGGGTTGAGGAAGGCACTCAGGATATATTATATATATTAGAGGGAATGTGGGCCAAACACAGGCAAATGGTACGAGATCAAGATGATCTTTTGCTCAGCATGGATGAGTTAGGCTGATGAACCTGTTTCCATACTGTATAGCACTAGTACCCAATAGCAAGACCACAGATGCAACTGGGGAAAAAAAGGATAATAGGCAATAATAATCTTCCGATGATTGAGGGCACATTGCTACAACAAATTTCAGCTTGATTACAAGTAAATTTATTTGCTTCCCTTACCTCCACCCAAGAATTGGCCAGAATCAAACCTAAAAAATGCTAAATTTCTGAAAGCAATTAGGTTTTAAGGTCTAAAATGAAAAAGAGAATCAAATCTCAATACATCTTTATTGCATTTATACTTATTATGCTGGACCTGGTAACTAATGAGATTATTTCATTCCTGTGCAAGATAAGTTTTAAACAGGTCATTTTTGCTTTTTTCTTCAGGTACTTTCGGGGGGGGGGGGGGGGGGGGGGGGGGGGGGGGGAAGTTCCGCAAAAAAAATTGCAGTAAAGGGTGTGAGAGTTAGCTTTGGGAACAGATTAAAAATGTGCAAACCGCAATTAATTTGTACATGTCACAAAAAAAAGCACTGTAAAATGCAAAAAGAAACGTGCATTATATACCACTGCCTTTGTTAAGCAAGTGAGTTTTGAAATGAAATGACATTTAGGCAAACATATGAGGTAGAGAGGTTCTATACCCAGCAACCTGGAAAATATTTATTCATATGGGAATGTTAATAAGGCCATCAATTGCTGTTCAATTTTGAATAATGCTGTGGAATCGTTTAGATATGAGCAGAAGCCTGGATTTAATACCTCAAACAAAAGATGATTATCCCATACACTGCGCACACACACACTCAAACTACATTGGGATGGCCGAGGGACTACCTTGTCCTAAATCACAGTAAAGAAGAAGCTCCTCCTCACACAAGATCTCTATCTCAATGTTGATGGAGAGTGAGAGGGAAATCATCATTGCAGACAATCCTCCAGATACAGTCTCACCAACAACTTGTACAGGTATAACATGACGTGCTTGTACTTCTAATCAAAGGCAAGAGTGTCGTACACCTTTTTTCACCATCTTGTGCCGTCACCTTTAGGGAACTATGTTCATACACCCCTCACTCTGAATTCTACAACATTCTCTGGGGTCCTGTCATCCACTGTGTATGCCCTGCTCTGGTTTAACTTTCCAAAATGCATTAGTCAAAGTTAAATTCAATCTGCCATTTGTTGGCCCACTTCCCTAGTTAATAGAAACATAGAAAATAGGTGCAGGAGTAGGCCATTCAGCCCTTCAATATGATCATAGCTAATCATCCAAAATCAGTACACCGTTCCTGCTTTTTCCCCATATCCCTTGATTACGTAAGCCCCAAGAGCTAAATCTAACTCTCTTGAAAACATCCAGTAATTTGGCCTCCACTGCCTTCTGTGGCAGAGAATTCTACAGATTCACAACTCTCTGGGTAAAAAGGTTTTTCCTCATCTCAGTCCTAAATGGCCTATCCCTTATTCTTAAACTGTGACCCCTGATTCTGGACCCCAACATCGGAAACATTTTTCCTGCATCTAGCCTGTCGAATCCTCTAAGAATTTTATATGTTTCCATAAGATCTCCTCTCATCCTTCTAAGTTACAGTGAATACAAGCCCAGTCGACACATTCTTTCATTAACCTGGTGAACCTACGCTGCACTCCCTCAATAGCAAGAATGTAATTCCTCAAATTAGGAGACCAAAACTGCACACAATACTCCAAGTGTGGTCTCACCAGGGCCCTGCACAACTGGAGTAGGACCTCCTTGCTCCTATACTCAAATCCTCTTGCTAAGAAACCTAGTCTTCTTCACTGTTCACCAAATTTCACCACTGTTCAGCACATTTGGCGTAACCTGCTAACTAACTTATCATGCCACCTACATTCTCATCCAAATTGTTAAAATATGTGTCAAATGACAGTAGATACCACACCAGTCCCCGAGACGCACCACTGGTCAGTCTGGAAAACAAATCTCCAGTACTGCCTCTGTCCCTTTCCAACCAAGCAAATTGTGTGGCCAATTGCCAGGCCAACCACGGGTCTAATGTGTTCTAATCTTTCGGACCTTCCTACCATGTGGGACCCTGTGAAGTCTACACAGCTCATGTCTATCGCCCTGCCCTTCTCAATCTTCTTCGGCATGTTCAAATTTTCAATCAAATTTGTGAGAAATTACATTCCCCTACAAAGCCAGCTAACTATCCTTATTCAGTAGATAGAGACAAAATGATGGAGTAACTCAGCATCTCTGAATAGAAGGAATGGGTGACGTTTCGGGTCAAGATCCTTCAGACCGAATCAGGGGAGGAGATAGAGATAAAGAAGTATGGTTTGAAAACAAGACAAAGGAGATGGAGATCAAGGAAACTGTGGAATCGATCATTGTTAGCTGGGAGAAGGTAACAACAAAGCAAACAGAGATAAAATGTAGACAAGGACAGTCAGACTGGTCGGAGAATTGGAAATGGATGGAGAGAGAGGGAACCCAAGGGTTACTTGAAGTTAAAGGTCAATATTCATATCATTGGGGTATAAGTTGCCCAAGCTAAATATGAGGTGTTCCTCCAATTTGCACTAGGCCTCACTCTGATAATGTAGGAGGCCCAGGGCAGAAAAGGCAATGTGGGAATTGGAGGGGGAGTTAAAGTGTTCAGTAACCGGGAGATCAGGTAGGTAACCTAAACCGTATCTCTGTATCTCCCTCTCCCCAGACTCAGTCTGAAACATCACCCATTCCAGTAGTAACTTTCCACTACTGAGGCACACTGACCTGTAGTTCCTTGGCTTGTCCTTGCAGCCTCTCTCTGTGGTGCAATCTTAGACACCCTCCACTCCATTATCTCACCCAGAGCTAAAGATAATGCAAATATCTCTGTCATCGCCTCTGCAATTTCATCTCCATCTTCCCAAAATGCCCTTGATAAACTTGATCAAGCTTGGGGGACTTAACCTTAATATGTCTCAGGACCGCCAACATTCCTCTTCTGTAGTGTGAATATGTTCTGATATATCACTATTCATTTCCCTTAATTCCTTAGCTTCCACAACCTTCTCCACAATAAATACAGATGAGATATATTAATTTAACACCTCACCCATCTCCTGTGGCTCCACACATAGATAAGCACACTGAACCTCGACCCAAAATGTGTTCACCTATTCCTTTTCTCCAGAGATGCTGCCTGACCCGCTGCATTACTCAAGCTTTTTGTGTCGGTCTTCGGTTTATACAAGATGTTGCTAGAATCTCTTCAGAATCATTTTTACTTTTTTTTGCCAAAGCTCAGGAACAGTTTTTCCACTGCTATCAGGCTTCTGAACAGTCCCTCTATAGGCCGATGTACTGTCTGATTCACCTCTACCCCATTGAGGACATTTGACTGGTGCACAATGCTGAGAACTATATTCTGCACTCTATCTTCCCCTTTGCTCAACCTATTGTACTCGAGTATGGCTTGATTGCATTTATGTCCAGTAATATTCAATTTCATAGGACTGCATGCACAACAAAGCTTTTCACTTTACCTCGGAATATGTGACAATAATTAACCTAATGGGCCTGTCCCACTTAGGCGAGCACACACACACACACACACCGCTTCCTTCACCAGCCCGTTATGCAGGCTGGGGACAGGGCAAGCGGGGAGAGTGCTGAGTGAAATTCACACGGTGCAAAGCCAAGGTGATACCGGAAGGTTGGCGCTGTAATAAAGACGGCTAAAGCACAGTGTAGGGCAAGTCCTTTAAAAGAAGGGGGGGGGGGGGGGAGAAAGAGAGGGGAGAAGGAGTGGAGACAACTTTTAAGAAGCCAGAGATACACGGCTGTGAAGCTCGGCAGAGATTTAACATTACCGGTCGGTTATCCTTGGTTCTGAAAACTACTGCTCACGTTTTTTCCCCCCAATGAGCCAATGAAATTCACTGGTCAGCACCAGCTACAACCTACGAGACCCTTCGACCTCCTGGCGACCCACCAACGGCACGAGAAGTCTCACTACTCTCCATGGCGGCTTCATTCTAGTCGCTGCAACATGATGAAAAATTTGCGGCGACCATAATGAGGCCGCGACTAGTTCTCAGAATGCGAGAACTCCTCACGACCATGAAGGCGACTCATCAGCAACCACCCACGAATATGTGGCAAGTGCATAGTCTTCTGAGGTCACCTAAAAAGTAGCCTCAATGGGATAGGCCCATTAACCGTTACTTTATCTGCTATGGCAATTTTACGTCTTTTTGCCCCCCAAATTTCCCTGTTAAGTATAGTCCTACATCTCTTACACTCGTCAAAAGATTAGTTTGATCCCAGTTGCCCATACCTGACATACACCTTTTTCCTGACCAGTGCCTCAATATTTGTTACATCCAGATTAGAGATATTAATTTATAAAATTTGCATCGTATGGTCATAATTTTGAACTGTTGCAGGGTAATCTTATGTTTGTTGCTTTACCTATTCTGTAACGGATGTTTAATGTAGTGTTCAGGCTTCCCTATTTCTTGGGTTGCTGCCTCAGTTTTACCTTCTTCTTCTGAAGACTGGGGTTGTGTGGTAGTTTCCTACAGAGAAAAAGAATGACCAGAAACGTTTAAACACATCTTAGTACTGGGACAACTAACATCATAGAAAAGGTTAATGGCAAACGGAGAACTAACCAAATAACAAGACCTACATTTTAATTAAATGCTTAGATATCTGTTGACAACTTTTGGCAGAACATTCAGGACAAGAACAAGACCCACAGAAACAAGGACCTGCAGATGCTAGTTTACAAAATAGGCACAAAGTGCTGGAATTACAAGGTCTCAACCCGAAACGTCACCTTATCCATGTTCTCCAGAGTTGCCCGACCCACTGAGTTACACCAGCACACTATTTTTTTTAAATGATGATCTACAGGTTCGTCTGAGCTCTAGATTCATATTTGCACTAATTGAAGACTCCTAAAACCTAATGGTTTCCATTTGGAGATAAATTGTAGAATTATTTTTTCCTCTTTTTAAAGCAGCATCCATTTTGTTTGCATTACATGAATAACTGTGCTCCTGGATTGTCCATGCCAAGATTATTTAAAAATATATACATAGCTGTCTGGATGATACTGCCATACAAGAACGGCAAATGAAATGCAATGCCTCCTTTGCCCGATGGTTTCATGTTTAACTGTTCGAAGACAAGTTCCCTGAAAGTAACAGGGCAGCAATTGCGAGCAGTTTACTCTATATCCCTTGGCCAAGGAAAAATGCATGAATATTTAGAATTTCCATTAAAAATGACGTGCTCGGAGCAACTAGTGCAGAGGGAAGGGAGCAATAGATAGACTCTTGATACTGTATGCAGAAGTTTCAAAATTCCTTGATTTGACATAGAAGAGGAAGCCAGAGCACACTACAAATTATAGTCCACAGGAACAGCACAAGAAAAATGGTAAAACGCACTCAATCATTACTCTTAAACTAGATATTTTCAATGAAGCAATGACCATCTTTGAGCAAAGCAAAATCATCAACAAATACTCACACAGGCTTGATAGTTCATGTATTGAGTTTTTTTGCTGCAATGTATCTGAAGTACACATGCAAGATTATGTCCAGATAGTATAAGTGATTGTGGTATCCTTTACTATAAATGAATCAAATCACAATTATGCAAATAAGTACAACTTTTTTTAGATTAGACTCAGACAATCAGTGCATAGGAAGCAAAAACTGGGAGCTTTGTCAGGAGCCGACAAAGTTACAAAGTTCACCGAACATTCATATCTACTGCCTGCAAGCGTACGTTGCAGCAGCCCCCCCGTCGGGTCCCCCTTCATTCTCAGTGCCACCCTGTCGAGTGTTCCAGGAATTAGACGCTGTGGTAATAAACAGTTATAATACATATTTGCATGTGAAAATGGTGTGCGACTTCAAGATAAGTGTTCCCATGCACCTGCTGTTCTTGCCCATCTTGGTAGTACTGAATGCAGATGCTGTTGGAGCAGCCGGTGTGAATAACCGCAAAGCATTTTGTAGATGGTGTACACCAGGAATCGGCAACCTTGTTCTGCATAGGGGCCAGGACCCATGTCTGTGAGCAAATGACAGGCCACATCTATCACCATAGGTAATAAGTGGAGGTTAATAATAGTCATAGTTTTGTTTCGAAGGCGCTGTATTTAGAGGAGGGAGAAGGAGCCCGGTCAACGCCAGCCTCCCCTGCCTCCTCCGAGCCCTGTGTGCCTCCAGTGAGGGAGAGCGAGGCGGGGGAGGCAATGGCCAAGAGGGCGGCTGCCTGCTCGGAGTGCCAGGACTACCGGCATCGCGCTGCCCACCTGCCGCTGCTCACCATCGAGCCGCCCAGCGACAGCTCGGTGGACATGGGCGATCGGTCTGAGCGGGGCTCGCTGGGCCGGCAGCTGGGCTACGAGGCAGGGGCCCAAACCCCCCCCCTTCCCGGCCACCACATCCCTCCCCCACCTGCCCCCCGTCGACAGGACCCCCTCCCAGCGGAGGCCAAGCTGTCTGACGTGGACAACAAGAGCCTAGACAGCACGCTCAATTCCAATGACACCATCGACTGTCCTCGGGCCGGGACAGCCTGCCCAATGCACCCTCCTGCCCACAGACCTACCTGCAGGAAACACGTCACAGCTGGGACTCCCCCACCCTCAACAACGGCATCTTTCAGCAATGGCAGCATTGCATCGGACTCAAAAGAATACGCCTGCGGGCCAGGCGATTTTGGGTTACGGGCCGGATTCGGCACGTGGGACGTAGTTTTATCGACCCCTGGTGTACACTGTGCACCAGTGGAGGAGGAAATGAATGTATAGGGTGCTTGACGAGGTGGAATTCTTGATGAAGACAATCACCAACTAGCACTTTCATGGTACAAATGTTACATACAACTTATCCATCCCTGCCATATTATTGTTTAGTTCTTGCTGCATGCAGACTTGCGCAATCTACAAACATCCGAATCTCTGACTTCAGCATGGAAAGGTGGTCATTAAATGAAGCAGACTATAACAATGACCTGAAGATTTCCCACAGTAATTTCCTGGGGCTGGGACAATTGACTTCCTACATTACCATAACCAACTATAGTTCTGTAATCCAACCATAGCTGTGCTATCGTTGTGATGCTCGCCGACTTGTTTTACTAGGGCAACTTGATGCCACACTCAATTAAATAATAAGAACAGACATTACCACCTAACTCTGTAATTCAATTATTTGCACCACAGGTGAGGGCGTGGAACATACTGCCAGGGCTGGTGTTGGAGGTAGATACAAAAATGGCATTTAATAGGCTTTTGGATTGGCACATGGAAGTGCAGGGAATAGTCAGATGAGATCAGTTTAACTTGGCATTGTGTGTGGTAGAAACATTGTGGGCGAAAGCAGGGCTGTGGAGTCGGAGTCAGAGTCGGAGTTGGAACAATTTGTGTTGCTGGAGTCGGAGTCGGTAAAAAAAGTCCCAACTCCGACCTCAACATAAATTTCAGAGATTACGTAAATCGGAAAAAATCCCACTTTTTAAACATACTGCACGCTTTATTTCCACCCGAGAGAAATGGAGAAATGGCTAAGAAACTAGGAGTATCTCTGGCAAGGGAGAGTATCAGAAGACATATCACTTGAAGAAGCCAAGAATGAAAAGGAAAAGTTTCAAAAAATTCTTCAGGGGTGGTTCATGTTCATTAAAATGGATGCCTATTTTGGATGAACTATTTTGCCATCAATGCTTGATTTGTTGATGAAAACAATAAAATAGTAACTCAGGCATTTGGAGTAAAGGACACCAAGGCACATCATGAGAGCATTTATCTCCAGAACTTAGTGGACGGAATTTGAAATTAAGAAAGACCAGATTCTATGCATTGTCACTGATAATGCTTCAAATATGCTAAGCAAAAAGGAAAAGATTAATAAAGTTGAAGAAGAAAAAGTCACTACGAAAAGGAGATCTCTGTTGCAGATTCTGAAACTGAAACAGCAGAAACAGAACAAAATTATGAAACTTTAGATGATACTGGTGTGGAGGCATCTCAGCTCTAATCCAACATATGCATTGTGCTGTACATACATTGCAACTAGCAATAAGAGAAGGATTGAAAGAACGCCATGGAGCTTCTCTGGGGATGCAAGTAGCCACAGGGGCCAGGACTAAAATTGATGCTATCCTCCAGAGACATGCAGGAAAGGGAGCTATTTTGGACCAAGCAACTCGCTGGAGTTGTTAAGCGTTTATTTGACCTAAAACCCTTTCTAGAAGACATTGATAATCCCAGTATCTTCCTGACTAAAAGTTAAAGAAGGTTGGTATCACAAATAGAAGCTCTGCATGCTCACCCTTCTGCAGTCACCAAAACGCTGCAAGCAGAGGATTTTACTCCTGGTACATTCCTATGGGAGTGGAAACATTTAATATTTCACCTATCCAAAGATGAAGAATTGCTGAAGGGGGGAGAGAGAGGGACGGCAGAGAGAGGGACAGAGAGAATTAATATATGTATTTGTGGCTGCCTCAAGCATGTTGTCATTCCAAGTCTGTAGCAGAAAGTACCCCGGACACTGTGAATGAATATTCTCAGACAGACACAAATTGCTGGAGTAACTCAGCCGGCATTTAGTTTTAATTTCTACTAGACCAAGTGCAGACCCGTGGGGTCTGTTCCCCCAACGTGTGGTTGCGGGGGGGGGGGGGGGGGGGGGGGGGGGGGGGGGGGCATGCGGCGTCACACACACTAACTACTTCCCCACACACACGCTAACTACCCCCCTTGATATTATATTAATATTGTTAATTTGCTCCTTTTACCCCATAAATGCCCTGTCGACTGACGCATAGCCCCCAACTCGCAGGTGCGTCTAGAGAGGGAGGGGAGGATAGAGAGTGAGGGCAGAGAGAGAATGGGGAGAGACCTAGAGAGAGGGGCAGAGACAGAAGGGCAAGAGACAGAGGGAGAAAGAGGTGGAGGGGAGGAGGAGAGGATGGGTGGGTGAGGGGAGAGGGAGATGGGGAGAGCGTGTGGAGATGGGGAGGGGGAGAGCGTGGGGAGATGGGGAAGGGAGATGGGGGAGAGCGTGGGGAGGGCAGAAGGGAGAGAGAGGGGGGTGAGGATGGATGAGGGGGGGTAGAGAGAGGGGGTCGGGGAAGGGGAGGGGAGAGAGGGGGAGGGAGGGGAGGAGAAGAGGGGAGGGGGGGGGGGGGAGAGAGAGAGGGGGGGAGTGGGGGAAAGGCACGGGGTGGAAGGGAGGGAGGGGGAGAGATCTCCCACCACTGTCCCATTGTGATATCATATGTAAATAAGATCCATTGTGATTGTACATCTGTGAGATGGCACTGTGACATGCAGCAGTTTGATTTTAGTGGGACCCCGTGAAGGTTCCAATCTCCCACCCCTGTCCCATTGTGATGTCATATACGTAAATTAGATACATTGTGATTGGACATCTGTGTAGTGGCACTGTAACATGCAGCAGTTTGATTATTAATTTTTTTGATGTTTTGTGAACAATTGTATTCTAAATCTGGGGAAATAATTGAACACATCTAGAGAGAAGTGGATTTCTGAAATCATAAGTTAAATCCCTACCAAAATATGTAAAAATGTCCGCATTTCTGCGTCTGGTTTTCGAGGAAATACGTTTCATAGGCAAAATGACATACACCCACACACACACGCAGAGTTTTAATAGATACTAGACCAAGTGCAGACCCGTTGGGTCTGGTCCCCGAACGTGCTTCATATCCCGAGTACGGGGGTGAGGGGGGGCAGGGGAGGGGAGGGGGGGGGGGGGGAAGGGGAGGGAGGGGTGGGGGGTGTTGTTACCGAACTGAATTCACTGTGGAATGAATGCATTAACGGAGCCACTCTGCTGCTGGATCCGAAGTCCGTGCCGCTGATGGTAAAGTCTGTGAAAGCTGCCCCATCAGAGACTGTGAGGCCTCGCAGCCTCGGCGCTTCTGACACGCCGGCTCTGTCACGCAGGAAGATCCGATGTTTGGCTTGAGGCAGCGTGACAGAGCGGGGCCAGGCACCAGCAGTAGGGAAAAATGTCAGTGTTTTTCGAGCAGAGCGATTCAGACCCCGAGTACTGAGTTATGGTGGGTGGCCAGCAGGCGGCGACAAAATGAGTGGGGGGGGGGGGGGGGGTGTGTGGATGGTTTTATTTAAATATGTGTACATAAAAATGTCCAAATGTTTTGAGGAGTGCATGAGTGAATGTAAAAGTGAATTAGGTAGCGATATGGAAGAAATCACGGAGCTTCAGCGTGTGGGTTTGGTGGAACAAGGAATCAAAGGCCGAATCTGACATACACCCACAAACACACCGTTTTTAAAGTATATAGATATGATAGATTACACTATTTTTGTTGTCATAAATTTAGGAGTAATGCTTTTGTAATTTTTATTTAATTCAATGGAATTTAAATGTTGTCATAGTCCTATATGTAATTTTTTTTCTTTTAGCCTAATGAATTATGTTTTTTTTTCACAAATAAACAATTAAAAAGCCACTATAGCATAACTACAACCATAACTTTAAGGACATGAGTTTAAAAGATAGCCTGATGATTCATGTAGTTCTTATGAAATGCCATCTTGTGTAATGTCATCTTAGCAGATTTAGAATTATTATACGTACCTAGGGATCGGAGTCAGAGTCAGATTCGGAGTCGGAGTCAGGTGTTTTGGGTATCGACTCTACAGCACTGGCGAAAGGGCTCGTTCTTGTGCTATTCGGTTCAATGACAGCTGCTCAAATGCAACGATCACAGATCCAGTGCCCTCCGGAATGTTTGTGACAAAGACCCATCATTTATTTATTTGCCTCTGTATTCCACAATTTGAGACGTAATAGAAAAAAAAAATTACAATGGGTTAAAGTGCACATTGTCAGATTTTAATAAAGGCCATTTTTATACATTTTGGTTTCATCATGTAGCAATTACAGCAGTGCATATATATAGTCCCCCCATTTCTGGCCACCATAATGTTTGGGACACAGCAATGTCATGTAAATCAAAGTGGTCATGTTTAGTATTTTGTTGCATATCCTTTCCATGCAATGACTGCTTGAAGTCTGCGATTCATGGACATCACCAGTTGCTGGCTCTGCCAGACCTATATTGCAGCCATCTTTAGCTTATGCTTGTTTTGGAGGCTAGTCCCTTTCAGTTTTCTCTTCAGCATATAAAAGGTATGCTCAATTGGTTCAGATCGGGTGATTGACTTGGGTACTCAAGAATTGACCATTTTGTAATTTTGATTTTTTTTTTTTATCAGTATGTTTGGGATCATTGTCTTGTTGTAGAATGAACCGTCGGCCAATGAATTTTGAGGCATTTGTTTGAACGAGCAGATAGGATGTGTCTGTACACTTCATTATGCTACTACCAATAGCAGTTGTATCATCAATGAAGATAAGTGAGCCAGTACCTTCAGCAGCCATACAAGCCAAGGCCATAACACCACCGTGTTTCATAGATGAGGTGTTATGCTTTGGATCTTGGACAGTTCCTTCTCTCCTCCAATGCTCTTGCCATCACTGACATGTTAATCTTTGTCCCATCTGTCCACAAGACCTTTTTCCAGAACTGTGGTTGCTCTTAAGTACTTCTTAGCAAACTGTAACCCGGCCATCCTATTTTTGCAGCTAACCTGTGGTTTGCATCTTGCAGCGTAGCCTCTATTTCTGTTCTTTATGAAGACTTCTGCAGATAATGGTCATTTACAAATCCACACCCGACTCCTGAAGAGTGTTTCTGATCTGTCGGACATGCGTTTGGGCTGTCATCAGCTGTGGAGATCTTTCCTGGCCTGCCAGTCCCTTTGTGATTAGTAAGCTCACCAATGCTCTCTTTTTTCTTAATGATGTTCCAAACAGTTGATTTTGGTTAGCCTTGGCTGATGTCTCTAACAGTTTTATTCTTGTTTCTCAATCTCATAATGGCTTCTTTGACTTCCATTGGCACAACTTTGATCCTCATGTTGATAAACAGCAATAAAAGTTTCCAAAGGTGATGGAAAGACTGGAGGAAAGACTAGATGCTGAGCACTCCTTACACCTGCATGAAGGAAGCAATTAAACACACCTGAGCAATTACAAACGCCTGTGAAGCCATGTGTCCCAAACATTATGGTGCCCTGAAATGCAGGGACTATGTATAAACACAGTTGTAATTTCTACATGGTGAAACCAAAATGTATAAAAATTGCCTTTATTAAAATCTGACAATGTGACTTTAACCACATGTGATTTTTTTTCTATTACAAATCTCAAATTGTGGAGAAGAGGCAAATGATGGGCCTTTGTCCCAAACACTATGGAGGGCACTGTATAAATGTTGGGTAGGATACCAAATGAACGACTATTTCAGTGTGATCAATGATGTGGGATCTGTTAAGATCACCTCAAGAAGCAAATAGCATGGACTCAAGACAGTTCAGTACTCCCACTCTGTGTCAATGAGATTATGTCTCTCAATCATTGCAGTGAACAAATCATTTTCACACCAGGTGTAAAACAGCTGCTATTGGCCAATCAATATCTTCATACATAAACATGAGTGTTGGATGAAATGTGCCATCATCATACAGCATAGAAACAGGTCATTCAGCCAATTACAACTATGCCAACCAGTGGGCAGTAGTATTCCCAATCTTCTAGCAGAGACACAAAGATCTCTGGAAGAACTCAGCAGATCAAGCAGCATCTATGGAGGCAAAGGGATGGTTAACGTTTCAGGTCAAGGCTCAAAAAGGATTGAGTGTAGAGAGATGCTCAGTATACAAGTGAGAGGGTGGGGTGAGACAGAGATTGGTAGGTGACAGATTGAACCAATTGAATGGTGAATGGTGATTAGATGTAGCCAGACAGGGGAGATAGTGAGTGGAGTGTTGACAGAGGCTTGTAGGTAATAGGTGGAAACAGATTGGGTAGACTAGGGAGGGGAGGAAAGGAGACAGAAGCCGATAGATGTCAGTGACTCTGCTTCCACCACTGACTACCATCTCTGCTTCTAACAAACAGCATTTTTGAGATACTCACCGCTCCATGGGTGAAAAGGTCCCCCTTAGATCCCATCTAAATCTCTTTCCCCTTATCTACAATCTATATCCTCTAATTTTATTCACCTTTGGTGTCTGGAAGTTCCTTGCACTCTATCCTATCTAAACCCATCATCATTTGTCCCTTCTTAATGCCCCCGGCTCCAGGGAAAACAGACCCATCCACACTAGTCTCTCTTCATAGCTGCAACACTTCATCGCATGCAACATCACTATGAATCTTCTCTACACCTACTCCAGAGTTATCACATAGTTCCTGTAGTGTTGTGGCCAGAACTGCTTACTCCAGTTGAGGACTAATGTTGTATAAAGTTGGAGCATTCCTTCATGCTCTCGTACTCAATGTCACAACCAACAAAAACCAGATGCCTTTGTATTGACATTATCTACCTGTGCGACCAGATCTAAAGATCTTTGGTCAAGCATGCCAAGATCCCACTGTACCTCAATACTCCTTCAGAGCTTGTCTTTCATGGTTTCTGTCCTAACCACCCTGCCAAAATGCATCCACTCACATTTATCAGGATTAAGCTGTTTGCCATTTCCATGCTCATTTCACCAACACAATGTCTCTCTGTAGTCTAAGACTGCTCACTACGTTGAAAATATCATCACCAATCTTCATGCCATCTGAAAACTTACTGACACTGTCTCCTACATTCACATCAAAGTCTTCACATACATTACAAACAGGAAGGGTCCCAGCCAATACACCTGTGGAACACGACCAGTCATAGAGATCCAAACATAAAAACAATCCTCTACCATCATCCCATCTATTATCAAGCCAATTTGGGATCCAGTTTGCCAACATGCCCTCACTCCCATGGGCCCAAACCTTTTGAACCAGTCTCTCATGTGGGAATATTTCCAGAGGCCTTGATGAAGTTCATGAAGTTGCAAGTGTATAAAGGGGTGAACCGTTTAAAAACAATGCCTAATATCAAGGAATTAAATTTATAGTAAAACTCATTTCCATTACCAGAATATATCTGCACACTTCCACAAGAAATAAAAATATCAATTGTACCATCATGAAAAGTCATTCAGTATTTAAATACTTCCAAAATTGGTGCAACGTCTTGGTTTTGGCCCGGGATTTATATATTTTTTGTGTATACATACGCTAAGCTACATTTAACAATATTCAGTAACTGCAATTTGAAGAAAACAGTGGGGAGCTCTGATAAATCAGGATGTGTGACTACCTTGAGGGCATGCTGTTACAAAATACTGAAAATCAAAAGCATCCTGAACAATGGTAACACAGGCTTTGATAAGAGTTATTCTTACTGTGTCTGTTATTAGAGTATTAAAATTTACACCTTGGAACATTCATTCTTTTTTTTAAATCGCCATTTCTTTGGCAGTCACAAGATAAGTGGAATTTTTCCAGAAATATTTTCTTCAAAGAAGCAATATAAAATAATTACCTTTAACATAGTAAAATTCATTATTTTTAATCACCATTTATTTGGCAGTCATAACACAACTAGAATATTTTCAGAAATTATATTTTCTTCAAAGTGACAGTATAGAATAATTATTTTTAACTTCCAAATTTGATGCAAAGTTTTGGTTTTGGCCTGGGATTTATAAAAGCTGTCAAGCTTTCATATGTTGTGCCTTGGATATTTCAAAGCCAACAAATTGTTTTGTGCAAACTGACACAGCAAAATCCAACAAGCAGTAAATGTGATAAGTGACCTATTGTTTTTTTTCTCTTTTCGGGTAATACTGGGATTTCAATAAAACACACAGCTCTTTTTTTCCCCTCAATTCCACTGTAGAATTTTTTCATCCATCCATCAAATTGCCAGACAACTTTAACTCCCATATTAG
Source organism: Leucoraja erinaceus (assembly GCF_028641065.1). Taxonomy (NCBI): domain Eukaryota; kingdom Metazoa; phylum Chordata; class Chondrichthyes; order Rajiformes; family Rajidae; genus Leucoraja; species Leucoraja erinaceus. Next base: position 109,491,740 of record NC_073377.1, on the reverse strand, counting down.
TAATACAGGTGCACAACCTTTTATCCGAAAGCCTTGGGACCAGACACTTGTCGGATTTCGGACATTTTCGGATTTCCGAATGGAAGAGTTTTAGCGTAGATTAGGAAGGTAGGCGGCTTGAAAAGTCTGGAGCGGCTGCCTCCTCCCTGGAGACCGGGGAATCATTGTAAATCATTGCATAAATGTTAGTCAGTAAGTTTGGAGGGATTTTATGTGGTGGTGGTGGTGGGGGGGGTAAAGGGGGAAACTTTGATTCTTAGTCCCCTACCTGGTCGGCGACTCCCAACATCGCGGAGTTGGGGGCTCCGTCCGGCCGCGGGCGGCGCTGGTTGGAGCTCCGACCCCGACAACTCTTACCCCTGGCTGCGAGGCGCTCCAAATCCAGCGCCGCCTGCGGCCGGACGCCCGCAGCCCCAGCTCCGCGAATGTTGGGAGTCGGATGCCCGCAGCCCCAGCTCCGCGAATGTTGTGTGTCGGCGGCCACAGCGCTCTGGAGCTTACCACACGGCGACCCGGTAAGGCATTGCCCACTCCCCGCTGGTATCCCAGCGCTGCGACGCCGCTGACTCCCAACATTCTGGGAGCTGGGGCTGCGGGCTTCCGGCCGCGGGCGGCGGTGGATTTGGAGCGCCTCGCAGCCAGGGGTAGAGTTGCCGGGGTCGGAGTTCCAACTGGCGCCGCCCGCGGCCAGACACCCGCAGCCCCAGCTGGGAGTTGGCGGCCACAGCGCTGCGGAGCTTACTGCACGGCGACCCGGTAAGGCATTGACCGCTCCCCGCCTCTCCGACCAGGTAGGGGACTAAGAATTAAAGTTCACCCCTTCACCCCCCCTTCACATAAAAGCCCTCCAAACTAACTGACTAACATTTAAGCAATGATTTACAGATGTTTAAATGTCTCCCCGGTCTCTGGGGAGGAGGCAGCCGCTACAGTAGTACAGACCTGGGTTGACCGTGGGTTGTTTCGGGTCAAGTTTGGCGCCAAACGCGAGCTTTGGTGTGCAGACGACATCCTGGAAAAAATGGCCGGTTTTTGGAGTTTTTCGGTTTGCGGAACTCTGGATAAAAGGTTGTGCACCTGTAGCACCTCTGACAATCCACCAACAAAGGGGGATTGTATAAACAAGGAATTGCAGATGTGGATGCACACCAAGGAAAGACACAAAATGCTGAAATAACTCAGCAGGTCAGGCACCATCCCTGGAGAATATGGATAGGTGACGTTTTGGGTCCAGGTGTTAGTGCGAATGCTGAATCAAGCAGATACTCAAAATGTCTTTTGCCTCAGAGGGAAAATTGGTTATACCGGCTTCATTAAAAATTGAGCTTGGCATTTACTGCAAAAGAATGTAAAATAAAGAAAAATAAACAGTCATGGAGCAGTTATTTGAAGTGTAAAATAATATAAAACATAGAAAAGTATGGCACATTGAGGCCTTTGGCCCACAATGTGTGCTGAATATGATGCCAAGTTCATGTTATAGGAGTAGAATTAGGCCATTCGACCCATCGAGTCTACTCCACCATTCTATCATGGCTGACCTCTGCCTCCTAATCCCATTGACATCCGTTCTAATCAAGAATTTGTCAATCTCTGCCATAAAAATATCCACTGACTTGGCCTCCACAGCCCTCTGTAACAATGAGTCCCACAGATTAACTACCCTCTGACTAAAGAAGTTCCTCCTCACCTCCTTTCTAAAAGAGCACCCTTTAAATCTGAGGCTATGTAGCAATGTTACAAAATTTTGAGATTTAAAAAATCAAGTCTGCAATTTATCCCATCAGATAAAGCATAACAATAAGTTTAATTTGACACCAAATTCACTTTCATATCTCAAGTATTAAAAAAGTTATGACCATTTTCATACTCGGAAATTAGCATCTTGTTCCCTATTGATTTTCAATGGACATTACAAAAAAGCTGTGATCTTGGATAATCAAAAGCCCATTTCTTAAGGAAAGATTAACATTTTTAAATAGCCTAAGTGTCCAAAGATTATTCACAAATAATTCACAATATAACATGATTTTTATATCTAATTTACATTAATTTATAGGCCAAATGGAAGGAATTTAGTGTTCAATTGCTGTAAATAAATGCCCATTTAAATCGGCTTTCTAGTGGGTTCATGTGGAACGCGCTGGTTTAGAACGTTGACATAGCGCTGGATTAGTGCCCTCAAATGCCGAGAAAAATACTGCGAGAAGGATATAAAAAGCCCAAAATGAACTATTCGTTATAGATAACTTGATATATAGGGTTATATATATGCCCCATTTAATGTAAAAATAAGGTACATACCTTTAATTGTTTGCTTTATAAAACCCTGGGGCTGCGAGAGGTTGCGGAATCAGAGAGTAATTTAAAAACAATTAGAACTATATTATCGAGGCCGATAAAACTAATAATACCTTTTGCGACCGGGTCTTGCAGCGATTTTTCGTTAATGATTTACTAGGCTGAACATGTGCGATTAGTACAGCCTAGTAAAAATCGCGTTTTAAACCCGCCCCCTCCAAACAGCGCCAAAATCGCGGCCATGGCTGAGGGCAGATTCCCAATGACGATTCAGGTAGGTTTTGTAACATACCTAGGCTATGGCCTCGGTCCTAAACTCCCCCAAGTTAAACTAATCTCCTCTGAATGCACAGGATCCTTATCCCTCCATTCTCTGCATATCCAAGTGATGTAATCCATTTAAATGTAAAACTTACATTATAAAATGCTTATTAGGATAACTATATAGGAGATAATAGAAAATAATTCTGCTCTTTGAAGCCAATTACAAAATGCACAGTAATGCTAACTTTGTGGATTTTCCAGAATCTCACAAGAGAACAGGTTACAGGTTAGTGGCACAAGATACTGTAGATACAGTATTTAGGAGCAAAAAGGATCTGTAAAGGGAACTGGACAGTGGATATTTCAGGTCAAAACCCTTCAACTAGACTTTCCTCTCCACAGACACTACCTAACCCACTGAATTCCTCCAGCTACTCTCCTTTTTAAAGTTTCAGGAAAGATTGTGGCATGGCAGCAAAAAAAGAGGAAGACCATTGGATTACTTTGTATTTCCTTTTGCCCCTGTCCCACTTAGGAAACCTGAACGGAAACCTCTGGAGACTTTGCGCCCCACCCAAGGTTTCCGTGCGGTTCCGGAGGTTTTTGTCAGTCTCCCTAATGGTCGAAAGTGATTTCCGCTTCTTCTATGTTCCGGCGATTATTTCAAAAAATTCAAAACCGGCCGCGACTAGAAATAGGTTGCCGTTTTAAAAATCGGTAATTTTTTAGTCGAAGCCGGCTGTGATGCTAGTTGAAGGTGGTTGTCGAAGGTCTTACCTTCCACTACCTGCAACCTCCGGCAACCTTGGGTGGGGCACAAAGTCTCCAGAGGTTTCCGTTCAGGTTTCCTAAGTGGGACAGGGGCATTAGGGGGTTAGAGGGGAATTTCCAGGGCTTTTCACTCCCTAAATTGGTTCTTGTCCATTTCTGGGAATCTGCAGAGAGCAACTTGCAACCAAACAGGCCTTTGCATAAATGGCTTGCTGAACAAGCTAAACATTTATCATTCCTATTCACAAAGAAATGTTAACATAATCAGCCAAGTTGCAATACCAACTTTTTGATTTTCCTCTCGGTTAAAAAAACCCAGCTCACACCAACTACCCACGTGTCAGCCTCACAGCTGTTGGAACACAACATTTATTGATAATGTGGTGGTGTTAAGTCAAAAGCAACAACGATTTTTTTAAGATTTCTCATGCTTAAACATATTGGTGAAGACTAGTTATACACCATGCATCTAAACAGAAAATGAATCAAGAAACTATTGAGTTATGAGCGGGATGGGGAAAGGAGAAACACACAGCGAATACATTTGTTGCATTGGTCACAGCTGAATGAAACTTTTCTGTTTACTTTGTGGTTCCTATATAAGGAAGCCTAATTACATAATTTCCAAATCCATCTTCCCTTGCCCCTCATCTCTTCCCTGAAGGCGATGATTCATGTCAGAGATAGTTTCAGACACCAACAACCATGAATGTCTCAGTCAAATGACCTTTCATCATGTGCAAGCCCAAAAGCTAAGTGTAACAGAGCATTTAATTGTACAGGAGCATCATTACAAACCTAAGCTGCCCTTGCCCATGCCCTATATCTTTAGTCAGTAATTTGGAATAGAGGATGATTTGTTTTGAAAACACAGGCAGTTACTTGATATCCATCGTCAATAGAAAATTAGTTCATGTTTTCTCACCCCAGTAAAAGATCTTGGTGCCAAATATTGTACCTTCTTCCTCACACTCTAGATTCAAACTGCCAAATAACTCCAGCGGCTTTTATTTACGTAACAACTTCGACTCTGTCGCAAACTGTACCATCACTGCACATGATCAAAAGCTTGGTCGAAGAGGTGTGCTTTAAGGAGCACCTTACAGGGAGAATGTTTAGAATGTTTTATGCAAGGAGCTCCATTCGTTAGGTCAGTGATAGTGGGAAGCCAAATTGAAGATGACATAGTGACTAAATGTGCAGGAAGCTAAAATCAGTATTGATGTTATAATGAACAAATAACAATAATAGCATTAGCGGATGAGGGAATAATTTGCACAAACATTGTACGTTCTTGCAGCAATAAATCTTCCACTTAGAAACTATAATGAAATTCCATTGCTTGTATTGGTATTAGCAAAATAGCAAATTTGTTTGAGGTAATAAGATGCTGTTTATACCACATAGAGACACAAAGTGCTGGACTAATTATGCAGGTCAGGCAGCATCTCGTGAGAAATTTTTAAAAACATTGTTTGGCAGAACATGCAGAGTAGTTAAGTAAATCTTTGTTTCTATGTTAACATATGGTATTACAGATGCTATCAAAGAGAAAAAGCTGGACTAACTTAGGTCAGGCAGCATCTCTGGAGAACATGAATGGTGACGTTTCAGGTCGGGACCCTTAACACTTTGACAAACATTACTTTCAAACACTCACAACTTGATTGCCCCCTCTATTGCCTTATACACAGCACAACCATCAGGTGTCACAGAGATTGACCCATAATACTGGAGTAACTCAGCGGGACAGGCAGCATCTCTGGAGAGAAGGAATGGATGACGTTTCAGGTCGAGACTCTTTTTCAGACTGAAGTCAGGGTAGTGGGCGGGACAGAGATAGAATGTAGTCCAGCGGTTCTTAACCGGGGAGTCGTGACCCCCATGGGAGTTGTTTGTGGGGTTTTCCGGGGGTCACAAATAACATCAATTTGTTGAGCCTATTTTTAGGAACCTAACAAAGGTACATACCACACACAGTATTTTGTTTGCATATGAGCGTACGTATACGCACAAAAACTGTGTGTGGCCTGGATCATGTGCGATCGAGGCTCATGCTTGTCAACTGCCGTGTATTAGCGTTCGTGCATGGCCAAACAGTGAGTAGGTGAAGGTTGTGAACCACATCTGAGGGAACGCAACAAACTCAAGAATCTTCAATTTCACTGTTCTGTTATTCCACACGGAGGTGCGCTGGCTTTCTTTTGCGTGGTAAAGTTCACAATCGTGCAATTCAACTTCGAGAGGAAATAGCGCGTTCTTGGAGACTCAGTGTACCGAGAAGGAGAATCAGCTTCATGAAAAGATGCAGGATGAACGGGTTCGTGATGAAGGTTGTTTACTTGGCTGACTTCTTCGTCGAGGTGAATTCCTTGAACCTGTCACTTCAAGGAAACCTTCCAATGCTACACACGGCTCATGACAAAGTGGCAGCGTTCAGGAGGAAGATTCACCTTTACTAGAGAAGAGTCCAGGATGGTGACACGACTATTTTCCCTGAGATGACAACACTCCTGGGTACTACTCCAGACGCCGAATGCCACTTCCACGAGGATATCGCAACTCACCTTCTGGCAATTAGCGAAGCCATCTAACCTTATTTCCCCTGACTGAACGAACGCTCTCGTGATGAATGGATTGTCCCACCTTTTTCTGTTGAAGACGGTGCCATCAGCGATACTGTTGTGGCTGGGAAGGATGAATTTTACCGAATTCGTGAAGATGCGCAGTTCAAGAGTGACTTCATGGAACAAGAGCTCGCCACGTTTTGGCTGAAAATGAAGGACTGTCCTGTTCTTTTGAAGAGGGCCCTGACCCTATTGGTCCATACCCCCTCAACCTATCGCTGTGAGGCTGGATTCTTAACCACGGTAACTCTGAAAATCAAGGCACGCAATAGGCTTGTGATCGACGCTGACATGAGGTGCTGCCTATCGAGCATTCGTCCTCGTTTTGATCGCCTGATGGCTTTGAAGCAATTTCAGCCATCCCATTGACTGAGTATTGACAGACATGTTTTCATAAATCGGGCTGTTTTTTTTCAATTTTTGTTTTGGGGGACACGGTTCTGACCAAAAATGTCTGATGTGGTCCTGTGGCCAAAAAGGTTGAGAACCACTGATGTAGTCAGAGATAGTAAGACTAGTGGGAGAACTTGGAAGGGGGAGGGGATCGAGAGAGAGAGAGAAAGCAAAGGCTATTTGTGGTTAGAGAAGTTAATATTCATACTGCTGCTACCTTAGTGCAGGGGAGGGAGTGCAGGGGAGAGATAGGTTTTTGCCTTCCATCACAGCAAGGAGGAGATGCGCTGTGATGGATGTCTGTGTAAATTGTGTTGTGTCTTGGGTCTTTTTCTTCTGTGTATGACTGCAGAAACAACATTTCATTTGAACCTCAATGAGGTTCAAATGACAAATAAAATTGTATTGTATTGTATTGTAAGCTAAATATGAGGTGCTGTTCCTCCAATTTGCACTGGGCCTCACTCTGACCATGGAGGAGGTCCAGGGCAGAAAGGTCAGATTAGGAATGGGAGGGGGAGTTAAAGTGCTAAGCAACCGGGAGATCAGGTAGGTTAAGGCGGACTGTGCGGAGGAGTTCAGCGAAAAGATTGCCGAGTCTGCGCTTGGTTTTGCAGATGTACAGAAGTTGACATCTGGAACAGCAGATACAGTAGATTAAGTTGGAGGAGGTGCAAGTGAACCTCTGCCTCAACTGAAAAGACTGTTGGGGTCCTTGGATAGATTTGAGGGGGGAGGTAAAGCGGCAGGTGTTGCATCTCCTGCGATTGCAGGGGAAAGTACCTGGGGAGGGGGTGGTTTAGGTGGGATGGGACAAGTTGACCCGGGAGTTGAGGAGGGAATGGTCTCTGCGGAAAGCAAAAGGGGATGGAGATGGGAGATGGCCAGTAGTGGGATCCCGTTGGAGGTGGCAAAAGTGTTGGGAGGATATGCTGTATGCGATAGCTGATGTGGTGGAAGATGAGGGGAGGGGGGGAAGCAAGAGCGGAGCTGTGGGATATCAAGGAGACCCTTGTGAGAGCTTCATCTATAATGGAAGAGGGGAACCCCCATTTCCTAAAGAATGAACACATCTCCAATGATCTAGTATGGAAAACCTCATCCTGGGCGCAGATGCAGCGTAGACGGAGGAATTGGGAGTAGGGGGGATAGCTTCTTTACAGGAAATAAGGTGGGAAGAAGTGTACTCTAGATAGTTGTGGAAGTCAGTAGGTTTGTAGTAGATGTCGGTCAATAGTCTGTCTCCTGTGGTGGAGACGGTGAGATCCAGAAATGGTAGGGAGATGTCGGAGATGGTCCAAGTGAATGAGTGCAGGATGGAAATTAGTCGTGAAGTTGATGAAGTCAGTGAGTTCTGCATGGGTGCAGGAGGCAGCACCAATGCAGTCGTCAATGTAGCGGAGGTAGAGTTCGGGGATAGGGCCAGTGTACGCCTGGAACAGTGAGTTCGACATACCCAACAAAGAGGCAGGCATAGCCTTGGATTTGGAGGAAGTGGGAGGAGTCAAAAGAGAAGTTGTTGAAGGTAAGGACCAGCTCTGCTAGGCGGGAGGAGAGTATCAGTAGATGGAAATTGGCTGGTTCTGCGGTCGAGGAAGAAAAGGAGGGCTTTAAGACCTTGCTGGTGGGGGATGGAGTTATAGAGTGACTGGACATCCATGATAAAGATGAGGGAGTGGGGGCCTGGAAAACGGAAGTCGTTGAAGAGACAAAGAGCGTGTGAGGTGTCTTGGACATAGGTAGGGAGGGATTGGACGGGGGGGGGGGGGAGATAGGATGGAATCGAGGTATATGGAAATTAATTTGGAGGGACATGAACAAGCAGAAACAATGGGTCTGTCAGGACAGTTCTGTTTGTGGATTTTGGGGAGAGGATAAAATCCGGCCATGCGGGGCTGGGGAACGATAAGGTTGGAGGCTGTGAAAGGCAGACAGCCAGAAATATTAAAATCAGAAATGGTGTGTGATATTATGGTCTGGTGCTCGTCTGCGGGGGTCATGGTCCAAGGATAAGTAGGAGGTGGTGTCTGAGAGTTGTCGCCTGGCCTCAGCCTGATATAGGTCAGCACGCCAGACCACCACGGCGCCTCCGTTGTCGGCGGGTTTGATTAGCAAGTCGGGATTGCTGCAGAGTGAGCGGATGACTGTACGTTTGGAGGGGGGAAGAGGTTAGAGTAAGTAAGGGGAGTGCAAACGTTAAGGCAGTTGATGTCCCACCGGCAGCTGGGAATGAAAAGGTCTAAAGAAGGTACAGGGCCATCCAGGGGAGTCCAAGAGGAGGGGGTCTGGTGGAGACAGGAGAAGGGTGGTAAAGAGTGGTAAAGACTCCTTCCCATAGAAAAAGGCACAGAGGCGGAGGAAGAAGAGTTCTACATCGTGGCGGATCCAGAATTCATTGAGGTGGGGGGACGCAGGGGAAGAAAGGTAAGGCCTCTGCTGATGACAGACCGTTCCGTATCAGAAAGGGGGAGGTCAGAGGAGATGGTGAACACAAGGGTGGGGTTGGGATCAGAGGAAGGCCAGTAAGTAGTTGGAGGCCGAGGCGATGTCGGGGGGGGGGGGGGGGGGGGGGGGGGGGGGGGGGGTGTTCAGTGAGGAGGGGGGGGGGGACTCTTGGATGGGTGGGGGAGTAGTTGGGGCCACCTGGTTAAAAGGGGAAAGAGAACCAGTGAAGCCCCCCACTGACGTTCCCTGTAGGAAGGGTGTCAAAGAGAAATCAGTTTTAAATATTATGTCTATGTCATTGAATTATATGCTTTCCAAACTGAGAGAAATACACAGAGCATTTGAAGACATGATGTGGGATTAAAAAGAGTATATCGTTTGACGTGGAGGTAAAGCGAGGTAATCATGTATGACAATCAAAAGTTAGGGAAAGGTTATAATCCGAGAGGCAGATATCATTCAACCATCCGTTATGTCTGGACTGCTGCCCCGTTAGTTGTCAGCATTATACTGCCTCTGGCTGTTGGAATATAGCCCGCTATGGGGCTGCGGGAAAACACCCCCCATCCCATTGTGATAAAGTACTTCTTGCCTATTACAGCAACAAGTGAATTACTTCAGATTCGACAGAAGGGGCGGGGGGAATAAAGCGAACGGGTGCCGAATATAGAAAAGCTGATAACATTTAGAATTTTGAAAAAGTTTCATATTACATCATAATTATAAAAACGTCAGAATCATTCACTTTTATAACACAAATATTCTATAAACTCAGAAAGTTACAAGACCATTAAGTTAAACAAGAACTGACAAATTTTAAAAGAAAACAATGACAAACAAGGGTCGAAATGCGAGCGGATGGTGACGCCGGCTTTTCATTACTTTGTTTACCCCCCGTCAGCATGAAGAGAAGGTGTGAAGGCACATTTAGGGGGCTTTCGGTCAGCGACTGGGGGTGTTGGCTTCCCCCATCCTGGGGCGGCCGGTCGGCTGTTCCACCACCTCAGGGTGAAGGAGAACAGGAGACCTCTTCTCGTCCACTGGAGAACACGGCAGGCGGGAGGTTTAAGGATCCCCGGGCTGCGTGCCATGTGGATCCCCTCCCCCGGCGGTCGAGGCCTGGCTCCAGTCAAGCCGCGGCCATGCTGCCTCTGCCGCCCACGGGGCCCCGGCTCCCGAGAACACACGTGTGCGGAAACTTTGTCCCCAGCCTGCCGCCGCCCCCGCTGAAGGGAGACAGCGTGCGGTGGTTAACCGTGCCGCCAGGCTCCCCTCACGGGTGGTGCAGCGTATGGGAGGCTCGGCGCACCCAGCGCCGTGATCCAGTGTCACTCACCGACTCCACCGCCGCCATCTTGTGTGTATGAGTCCAGCCCTCGAGCGCACCCGCCGATTCACTGAAGGCGGCTGCGTCACGTGACGCCGGCCCGGCGAGCCGGCGTGCGCATGCTCCCTCCAACCCTGCCGGCAGGCCGCCGTGACGTAGGAGCATTTTGAAAGAAACAAGGCTCAAACCACTCAAACGGCGGCGGCCGACGAGGCCCCGCCCACGCCCACCCCAGGCAGGATTAGGTCACGCCCCCATTATGACGCATCCGCCCCGCCCATCGTCTGACAGGCACCGAGGCCACCCCTACGCTCGGCTGTGACGCCAAAGCCCTGACTATGCCGTAACATTATGGGCCACGTCCCCTTTATGACGATCATGCCGCGCCCACGCTCCGACGAGCCAGCCCCGCCTCCATTGTGCCGGTATGGGCCCGCCCACTCGACGCTGCCAAGGCCACGTTCACATTCTGCTGTCACCGCCATGACCTGCGTTAATCCCGAGGCCATGCCAAAGAAGGGTTTCGGCTGCCTATTTCCTTCACTCCATAGATGCTGCTGCACCCGCTGAGTTTCTCTAGCATTTTTGTGTACCTTCCATTTTCCAGCATCTGCAGTTCCTTCTTAAACGCCATGACAAGCACTGCGGCTGAGACCACGCCCACACCGCGACGCAATGCCCCGCCCATGCTCTACCTCAGGCTCCGCCCCTTCCCATTCATAAAGGCCTCGACCCTGCCCCTTGTCGCTGCCACACACGGATCCGCCCACAATACGTCACCACATTGGCCAGGCCTTCACGCGAGCCGACTGAAGACCACGCCTCAAGCCCCGCCTCTCCCTCCTGGAAGCCACGCCCTTGGCGCTGGCCCTTCATTCATTCTCCAGCTGTTCATGAATGCACAGCAATGCCAGACAACTGAAACAAGCATGATTAATAGATAGACACAAATTCATAAGTTCTAGGAGCAAAATTAGGCCATTCGCTCCATCGTCTACTCTGCCATTCAATCATGATTAATCTATTGTGTAGGAAGGGACTGCAAGTGATGGTTTAAACCGAAGATAGACACAAAAAGGCATTGGGGGTTCAGTATTGATGTGGATAGAGAACTGGCTGGCAAACAGGAAGCAAAGAGTAGGAGTAAACGGGTCCTTTTCACAATGGCAGGCAGTGACTAGTGGGGTACCCCAAGGCTCAGTACTGGGACCCCAGCTATTTACAATATATATTAATGATCTGGATGAGGGAATTGAAGGCAATATCTCCAAGTTTGCGGATGACACTAAGCTGGGGGGCAGTGTTAGCTGTGAGGAGGATGCTAGGAGACTGCAGGGTGACTTGGATAGGCTGGGTGAGTGGGCAAATGTTTGGCAGATGCAGTATAATGTGGATAAATGTGAGGTTATCCATTTTGGTGGCAAAAACAGGAAAGCAGACTATTATCTAAATGGTGGCCGATTGGGAAAGGGGGAGATGCAGCAAGACCTGGGTGTCATGGTACACCAGTCATTGAAGGTAGGCATGCAGGTGCAGCAGGCAGTAAAGAAAGCGAATGGTATGTTAGCTTTCATTGCAAAAGGATTTGAGTATAGGAGCAGAGAGGTTCTACTGCAGTTGTACAGGGTCTTGGTGAAACCACACCTGGAGTATTGCGTACAGTTTTGGTCTCCAAATCTGAGGAAGGACATTATTGCCATAGAGGGAGTGCAGAGACGGTTCACCAGACTGATTCCCGGGATGTCAGGACTGTCTTATGAAGAAAGACTGGATAGACTTGGTTTATACTCTCTAGAATTTAGAAGATTGAGAGGGGATCTTATAGAAACTTACAAAATTCTTAAGGGGTTGGACAGGCTAGATGCAGGAAGATTGTTCCCGATGTTAGGGAAGTCCAGGACAAGGGGTCACAGCTTAAGGATAAAGGGGAAATCTTTTAAAACCGAGATGAGAAGAACTTTTTTTTTCACGCAGAGAGTGGTGAATCTCTGGAACTCTCTGCCACAGAGGGTAGTTGAGGCCAGTTCATTGGCTATATTTAAGAGGGAGTTAGATGTGGCCCTTGTGGCTAAGGGGATCAGGGGGGTATGGAGAGAAGGCAGGTACGGGATACTGAGTTGGATGATCAGCCATGATCATATTGAATGGCGGTGCAGGCTCGAAGGGCCGAAATGGCCTACTCCTGCACCTAATTTCTATGTTTCTATGTTTCTAAAAAAAAACTGGAGTAACTCAGGGGAACGGGCAGCATCTCTGGAGAGAAGGAATGGATTACGTTTCGGGTCGAGACCCTGATATATCTTGTGTAAGAAAGAACTGCAGATACTGGATTACATCGAAGGTGGACACAAAATGCTGGAGTAACTCAGCGGGAGTTGCTGCCTGGTCCCGCTGAGTTATTCCAGTATTTTCTGTCTACCCTGATCTATCTTTCCCTCTCAACCCCATTCTTCTGCCATCACCCCATAACCTCCGACACTCATACTAATCAAGACGCCAGTGCTGAATTACTGGAGCAAAATGCAGCCCACAGCGAACAATGGACAGTTGTGGCTCCACCTTTCCTTGATCATTGCTGCTTTTTGCATATCTTTCATCATTTGTTCTATTTACCTTTCCTCTGACTGAAAAATGGTCTAAACCCGAAACGTCACCTATTCCTTTTATCCAGCGATGCTGCCTGCCCTGCTGAGTTACTTCAGCTTTTAGTGTCTATCTTAAAAACTGGATTAACTCAGCAGGTTAGGCAGCATCTTTGGAGAAAAGGATAGGTGACGTTTCGAGTCAGAACCCATCTTCCGACTTGAAAATGAAGGAGGGTCTCGACCCAAAACATCACCCATTTCTTCTCTCCAGAGATACTGCCTGGCCCTCCTGAGTTACTCCAGCTTTTTGTGTCTTCCTTCGGTTTAAACCAGCATCTGCAGTTCCGTTCCTGTCGGTGGGCCGTCTGTCTTTTTATTATTTTTTGTCTCGTTTGAATGTAGTTTTTATTTTATTTTTTGTGTATGTGTGTGGGTATGTGTGTGGGGGGCGGGGGGGGTGGGGGAAACTTTTAAAATCTATCCCCTGCACGGAGAATCCAACCTTTTCTCTGTCGGGTCTCCGTTGTCGTTGGGGCCTAGCACCGTGAAGCGGCCTCCAGCAGGAACGACCTGGGGCTCCAGTCACGGAGCTGCGAACCTACTCACCATTGTGGAGCTGGCCGAGTTCGGAGCAGGTGGAGCTCGGCTGCGACCTGACCCCGGCGATTCGAAGGCTTACCGCAGGATGGTGGACAGTGACACCGGGAGCCTGCGATTCCCTGCTGGGAGACCGCTTTTCGGGGCTTCCGCAAAGGCGACTTCACCCGCCCGAGTTGCGGGGTTGAAGAGTACCTGGAGTGGGGCCTTACATCATCGCCCGGCGCGGCTTGGAATGGCTGTGGGACTTTGCTAACGCACGCCGGGGGCTCCAACAACAAGACCCGGAGCGCGGCCTTGCATCACCCGGCGCGGCGTTAATGGCCGCGGGACAATTACCATCGCCCGCCGGGGGGCTTTGACTCTGACATCGGGAGGGCAATGGGGAGTGCAGGGGAGAGATAAGTGTAGATGGTTTATGCATGCAACCTATAATGTAGCTACCTCATCACCATTAACACGCCCTCTCATATCAGTATAACTATGATCTCCTCCCCTTCCCTCCTCCCATTTTGTCCTGGTACGCCTGAAGGCTGGGTGCAGCCAGTGCTGGGACGTGTGTGCCATGTGCTATAATAAAGACTCTAGTAAAGGTTACAGTGTGTCAGACTAAGTCCCTTTACATGGTGTCAGATAGTTAGTTAGACTCGCGCCTCCCGTTTACCGGTTTTCTTTTATTTTTGCCCGGTATTCCCTGTCAGTTTTGATGGCCTCCTCGTGCAGGAAACCTTCTCCCCTTGTCTTTGATGCAGACATTGCGGAGCGATGCGCTACTTTTATAATGGACTACACTCACTTTGTCAATATTGCGCACAGAAATGACCCAGCTGCGGTCCGTGCCTCCCTCCTGCTTAATCTAGCAGGTCCCGATGCCATGAAGAGAGCTCGGGCTTTCGTCTATGATCCAGCGGTCCTGGATGACAACGGCCAGCTCGTCATGCCAGCTGAATCTGCCGACGACCCGGTATGTCTTTTGCGTAAATTTGCCGAGATTTGCGACCTGCCCTCCAACCGCATATTGGAGCGGGCTAGGTTTTTCTCGTGGAAGCAACAGCCAGAGGAACCTGTCGAGTGTTTCATCACTGACCTGCGCTACCTTGCTCAGCGGTGCCGTTTCGAAAATGTGTGACCAGCTCACCAGGGACATTCTAGTTACTGGCACGTTAGACCAGAAGTTACGTGCTGATTTGCTGCAACGGGCCACATGCATCTCGGGCCAGGGGCACCGAGATGCATGTGGCTGACGCGCTGTCCCGGGCCCCCCGGACCTCACGTGTCCAGCACCCCTTCGAACAGGATGACCTACAGGTGCTGAACGTGAATTTCGTCCCTTCCAAGCAGCTCCAATGCCTGGCTGCACACACCGCCGACGACCCCGATCTACAGCAGCTTGCCGCTGTCATCAGGCGTGGATGGCCTGTCAAGCGCACCTCTTTACCTGCTGGCGTTCACCCCCTCTTCCTGGTTCGTGATGAGCTGGTGCTCATCGATGGCATTATCATCAAGGGCCACAAAGTAGTCGTCCCTGCCTCACTATACGACCTGTACTTCAATGCTGCCCACATGGGGCATCCGGGGGCTGACGCCACCGTCTCGCATGCCCAGGAACAGTACTATTGGCCTGGCATGGCGAAGTACATCAAGGCCAGAGTGGCCTCCTGCCCGGACTGCAACTCTCTTGCCCCGCATCAGCAGCGTCAGCCGCTGCTACAACAGCCTGCCCCTGACATGCCATGGTCCTCGCTGGCTGCCGACATTTTTGAATGGCGTGGAAAGCAATACCTCGTTTTGGTGGATTCTTACTCAAATTGGTTCGAGGTGGACCTTCTCCTCCATCACCTCGGAGATGGTCATCAGCAAGCTCCGCCGCCACTTCGCAACGTTTGGATCTCCTGTCCGGTTACAGACTGACAACGGCGCCAGTTCACTAGCGCTGAGTTCAAAGCCTTCGCTACGAAGTGGAACTTCGATCATTACACCAGTAGTCCAGAGTTCCAGCAGAGCAATGGTCTGGCTGAGCGCGCTGTGCGCAGTGCAAAGCACCTGCTTGAACAGTCCTATCTCTCTAATGGTGATTTCTACCAGGGGTTGTTGAACCTTCGGAACATATCCAGAGACTGTACCATGAAATCGCCTGCCCAACGGCTCATGTCCCGCGTTATTCGCCCTCCGATGCCGATTGCCCAGCAAACTCTGGTGCCCAGGGTCCTGCAGCCTTCTGCCGTCCAGCAGCGAATTGCTCAGAAGCACGAAATCCAGCGCCGCTCGCACGACAAGTCCAGCCGTCCTCTCTCCCCACTACTGCCAGGCCAGGTCGTCCGTTTGCAGACGTCTACCGGTTTCTCCAGGCTCGCTACCGTGGTGGGGGTCGACGATTCGCCGCGTTCCTACTTGGTGGACTATGAGGGCACCATCTACCGTCGCAGCCGCCAGCACCTGTTGGCGGTCAGAGAGCCGAAACCTCCTCCTGCTGTTCCTTATTCTCCTCCGCCTGCGGTGCCCCCCTCCAGTAACATGCCCTCTGCCCGTAACATGCCTTGGTCGGTTCGCGTCCCTCGCCTTCCTCCCTCTGCCCTTCCCGGTCTCCGCTCTCCGGTCCGCTCGCCTCCTGCCCGTCTCTCTCTCTCTCCACCTGCCGCTCGTTCCTCCCCTTCTCTCTCTCCTGGTTCCCCGATGCCTGCCGGTTCCCCCTTGCAGCTGGGGTCCCCGCCGGCCTTCTCCTTCCCCCCTTTTCCTGTTCCCGTTCTGCCCTCTCTTCTTTCGGATGGGGAGGGTGAGGGTGCTGTGCGCACTCGCTCGGGTCGGATTGTCAAACCTACGAATCGCTACGGAGACTTTGCTTAGTTTTGCAGGTCCTGTATAATTAACCTGCTATTCTTGCAACCTTGTTTAAATTGTATGGGAAAGGATGTAGATGGTTTATGCATGCAACCTATAATGTAGCTACCTCATCACCATTAACACGCCCTCTCATACCAGTATAACTATGATCTCCTCCCCTTCCCTCCTCCCATTTTGTCCTGGTACGCCTGAAGGCTGGGTGCAGCCAGTGCTGGGACGTGTGTGCCATGTGCTATAATAAAGACTCTAGTTACAGTGGTTACAGTGTGTCAGACTAAGTCCCTTTACAATGAGTTTTTGCCTTCCATCACAGCGAGGAGGAGATGCGCTGTGATGGATGTTTGTGTAAATTGTGTTGTGTCTTGGTTCTTTCTTGTGTGCATGCTGCAGAAACAACATTTTGTTTGAACCTCAATTGGGTTCAAATGACAAATAAATGTTATTGTATTGTATATTGTATTGTACATTCAGTATAAATTCCAGCTATTGTGTCTATCTTCGATATAAACCAGCATCTGCAGTTGTTTCCTACACACAAGTTTAGTGCAACAGTGTATAATTGTCATACCGATGATGGAACAATAACATTCTCACTTGTAGCAGCAGAACATGTCTGTAACACAATACACATGGACAATACATAATAACCACACTAAAAAATCAATAAACACCTATGCCCATGCAAAACAAAAGCCCAAAGTCCTTGTGCAACTCTTAGATATAATTTATTGGTTAGATAATAGTTTAGCTTAGTTCAGAGATACAGCATGGGAACAGGCCCTTCGGCCCACCAAGTCCATGCCGACCAGAGATCCACATACACTAACACTATCCTACACACTATTCACTATTTTTACCAAAGCCAATTAACCAACAAAGTTGTATGTCTTTGGAACGTGGGAGGAAACCAGAGCTCCTGGAGAAAACCCACGTGGTCACAGGGAGAACGTCCAAACACTGTACAGACAGCAACCATCGTCAGGATCAAACTCGGGTCTCTGGCACCATAAGGCAGCAGCTCTACCACTGTGCATGCCGTGCTGCCTCGAGGTAGAATACGAGTATTTTAGGGGCTGGGAAGAAACAAAACATTTCCATTGTAACAGAAAATGCAATAATGACATAACTTCCATAATGAAACATCAATCCAAAACATGATAAATATGCTAAATCATTAAAATCTTGATACTAAGAATGTTGATGCAGGATCAAGATGCTGTAAACTATATTCTGCACTCTGGTGTTTTCACTTTGCTCTACCTGTTGTATTTGTGTATGACTTAGTTGTACTCATGCATATTATTATCTGATATAATTGGAAAGCTTTTTGTCCAAAGCTCTAGTCTGAAGAATGGTCCCGACCTGAAACATCGTCTGTCCATTCCCTCCACAGATGCTGCGCAGCCTGCTGAGTTCCACTAACAAAAGCTTCTTACAGTATCTCGGTACATGTGACAATATTAAACCGCATACCAATAAATGGCTTGAGATCCCCCAACAGATCACTCAATTTTGCTCTGGATTCCAGCATATGCAGTTCCTCGTATCTCCATGGATTGGTATAGGTTTATTATTGTCATGTGTACTGAGATACAGTAAAACAAATGTTTAGTCAAATATTACACGAGTATAATCAAACCATACACACTTCTTTGAAATGTTGTGATCTGTGTTATGACAATACTTCCAAAATGCATTTGGTCATTGATTGAGTTCCAGGAGTGTCA
This sequence comes from Leucoraja erinaceus, assembly GCF_028641065.1. NCBI lineage: Eukaryota > Metazoa > Chordata > Chondrichthyes > Rajiformes > Rajidae > Leucoraja > Leucoraja erinaceus. Next base: position 109,473,862 of record NC_073377.1, on the reverse strand, counting down.
TGAAGTCAATACAAGGGAGATACTGTTGAAGCAATGACACAAGAAATTGCAGATACTGGTCACTACAGCACTTGTCTTGTTTAGTAAAACAGCAAGTGCTGTCCCTTGTTTCTAAAACACATGTGCCACATCCCAAAGACAGGTGGGTTTGTAGGTTAATTGGCCTCTGTAAATTGCCCGTAGTCTACGAAGTGGATACAAAAGTGGGATAACATAGAACTATATAGAAAGGATGATCGATGCTCTGAGTGGACTGGGTGGGTCGAACAGCCTGATTCCATGCTGTATCTCTAAACTAAACTAAACTAAATGGAGAATACTTAGGCTGCCAACTTACGGCTCCCAATTAGTTTATAGAAATATGAACGCAAATGGGATTTGTGCTAAAAGAGGCCATAATATGAATATCGGACAGTACAGCACAGAAACAGGCCCTTCAGTTTACAATGTCGGTGTAATGCCTATCCTCATGCCAAGTTAATCTCCCCTGCCCACACGTGATCCATGCCCCTCCATTCCCTGTTAGAAACATAGAAAACATAGAAATTAGGTGCAGGAGTAGGCCATTCGGCCCTTCGAGCCTGCACCGCCATTCAATATGATCATGGCTGATCATCCAACTCAGTATCCCGTACCTGCCTTCTCTCCATACTCTCTGATCCCCTTAGCCACAAGGGCCACATCTAACTCCCTCTTAAATGTTCTTTCATGTGCCTAACTAAAACAGTCTTAAACACAACTATCATATCTGCTTCCATCACCCCCTCTGGCAGCACATTCCAGGTACTCTCCAGTCTCTGTGTAAAAAAAACAAACTTGCCCTGCACATCTCCTTTGAATTTTCCCCTTCACCTTAAAGCTATGGTCTCTAGTCTTTGACATTTCCAGACTGGGAAAATGGTTCTGACTTTTAGTTTTTTTTACCTTAGTTTAGATTAGAAATACAGCGTGGAAACAGGCCCTTCAACCCACCGAGTCCACACCAAGCAGCGAGCACCCATACACTAATTCTATCCTAAACACTATGGACAATTTACAGAGACCAATTAACTTACAAATCTGCACGTGTTTGAGAGGTGGGAGGAAACCAGAGCACCTGGAAAAAAACTACACAGTCACAGGAATGAGAAAACTCCAGGGTCAAACCCTGGTTTCTGCCGCTGGAAGGCAGCAACTTTACCGCTGCACCAGTGTGACGCCCCTTGAAAAAAGCAAATACTAGTACCTGTAACATATTGCTCTCGGTGCCTGACCACATTAATGCGATGGGAGTTTAGTTTAATTGTCACATGTACCAAGGTACAGGGAAAAGTTTTATGTGCTTGCTAACCAATCAGCAGAAAGACTATACATGATTACAATCGAGCCATCCACAGTATACAGATATATAATAAAGGGAACAATGTTTAGTGCAAGATAAATTCCAGTAAAGTCTGAATAAAGATAGTTTGAGGGTCTCCAGTGAGGTAGACAGCTGGGAAGAAACTGTCACTGAATCTTGCCGGGACCAGCTTTGCCCAGGATCGCAAAATTGCCGAGTTGTGGATGTAGCTCAGTCCACCACACTGACCAGACTCCCCACCATTCACTCTATCTAACACTTCACTCTGCCTCAGGAATGCAGCTAACAGCTAACTTCGTCTTCCATTTCCTACAGGAGAGAGTTGCAGCCCTTCCTGTTTCTCATTCATACATCACGATGCCTGAGGAAAGCAGCCAACATAATCAAAGACAGCTCACATCCTGGTCATTCCCTTTTCTCTGCTCTCCCGAAGGCAGGAGATACAAAAGCTTGAAATAATGTACTGCCAGCCTCTTCCCCTGTTATCAGACTGCTAAATGGTCCTTCCATAAGCTAGGGTGTAATCCCGATCTTCCAACCTACCTCACTGTGAACATTGGCATTTTTCTGTGGAGGTGTAATGTAACAAAGCTGAAATTCCATATTCTGCACTCTGATATGTTTCTCTTTGCTCTACCTGCTGAACTTATGTTTGGCTTGATTGTTTTTGTGTATAGTATTATCTGATCTGATTGAATAGCAGGCAGACAAAAGCTTTTCACTGTATCTCGGTACACGTGACAATAATAAACCAATACAACCAAGTATCATGCTCCCAGAAACACTGTGGTCTGTAGCGCTGTTTTCATGCTGCAAGGCACAATGAAACTGGTCCTTCAGCACACCAAGTCCACACCAACTATTTATCACCTGCTTACACTAGTTCTATGTTATCCCAATTTCTCATCCACTCCCTACAGACACAGGCAATTTATATGGGCCAATTAACCTACAAACCCGCGCGTCTTTGGTATTTGGGAGGAAACCGGAGCACCCGGAGGAAACCCACGCGGTCACAAGGAGAACGTGCAAACTCCACACAGACAGCACGCACGGTCAGGATCAAACCCAGGTGGGGGCAGGACAAAGCTTAGTAAGCGATGGGAGCATACAGGGAAGAAGACAAAAGACTTTGAGATAAGGAGCGATGTACGAAAAGTGAAGCCAGAGGAACGGATGCAGGAAGGGATGTAGGTGGATGGGGTAAGGGTTAATTTCTCCCCCTACGAGAATTAGTCTGAAGAAGGGTCCCAACTCGAAATGTCACCTATCCATATTCTCCTGTGATGCGGCCTGACCCGCCAAGTTACCCCAGCACTTTGTGTCTTTTTTTGAAACCCAGCATCTGCAGTTCCTTGTATCTCCTGAAATTGTGAACAGTGTGTGTGTGATCAGCTGTAGTGATTCAGATTTATACAAATTTGAATCTGATACTGCGAGGCTCCAGGCTCCAGTTCATTCACGAGATTGTGACTGCTTACAAAGCATTTGTTGGGTTATTCATTGTTGAAGGGAACAGAGCTGCAACAGTTTAGAACTAAGAACTCGTCCTATTGTGCTCATGTGTTTTGAGAGACAATAGACCCGTGAAAGTGGTGTTATACAGCATTAACAAAGCAGCCCGTGGAACTGTGAAGTCTTCATTCTTACTGACAAATAAAAGCCTTTCAAAACACATTGAATAAATAAACACGAGTGCTATCTCAGGAAAAGTATCTCTTTAAGCTATTCAGAGCTGATGAATATCAATTTAGGACCATCTTCAGCAAAACCTTGTATTTATATTCCATATTATTTGGTAACATATCTCAAAGGTTTTAAAAGACATTTGGACAAGTACATGGATAGGAAATGTTTAGAGGGAAAAACAAGGAACGCATATGCTGATTTACAAAAGAAAGACAGAGAGTGCAGGAGTAATTCAGCGGGTCAGGCAGCACCTGTGGGGAACATGGATAGGTGGCATTCTGCAATTTGGAAGTGTATTTCACATTAAACATATATTTATTTTCTCTTGCACACTTTCTTTCTCTCACACACAAATTTAGTTGTACTCAGTCTCACATTGTATCAGTGGCACACACATAAACTCAGTTGCACTCATAGAGTCAAAGTCTTACAGCACAGAAACAAGGCCCTTTGGCTCAACTTGTTCACGCTAACCAAAATGCCCCTTCCACACCAGTCCCATTTACCTATGTTTGGCCAATATCCCTCTAAACCTTTCCTAACCATGTACCTGTCCAAGTGTCTTTTAAATGTTGTTATAGTACCTGCCTCAACTATTTCCCCTGGCATCTAATTGCATACACTCTGTGTGAAAAAGTTCCCATTCAGGTTCCTATTAAATTTTGCCCCTCTCACTTTAAACCTATGTCCTCTAGTTCTTGATTCCCGTTCTCTGGTAAATGACAGTATGCTTTCTATGGTCCAAGTATAGAAGGTTGTAAGAGTCACTGGAGACATGTCAAATTTCCTAGGTCTCCTAAGGAAGTGGAATTGTCTGAAGAAGGGTCCTGACCTGAAATGTCACCTGAAATGTTCTCCAGAGATGCTGACTGACCCTCTGCATTACTCCAGCACTTTGTGTTATTTTCTTTGTAAACTGGCATCTGTAGTTCCTTGTGCCTAGAGGTGGTGTGCCTTCTTGGCTGTTATCCAGTCTATTACACAGACCAAACTCAGCCCCACACTGTATCAGTGGCACACACGCTCAGTTGCACTCAAACCCACACAGTATCAGTTATACACACCCACGCACAAACATGCATTTACTTTTCCTTGCACTTTCTCTCTCTCCCTCAGTTGTACTGAACCTCATACTGTACATGTACACACACACACACACATTTATTTTCTCTCGAACACTTTCTATCTCTCTCACATATACTCAATCTCACACCCTATCAGTGGTACAGACCCACGCACAAACATGCATTTATTTCCCCTTGCAATTTCTATCTCTCATACACACATTCACTCATGAGGAAATACTTTTTCACCCAGAGAGAAGATGATGAAAAACGTTTTCACCCAGAGAGTTGTGAATCTGTGGAATTCTCTGCCACAGAAGGCAGTGGAGGCCAATTCACTGGATGTTGTCAAGAGAAGGTTAGATTTAGCTCTTAAGGCTAAAGGAATCAAGGGGAATGGGGTAAACGCAGGAACGGGGTACTGATTTTGGATGATCAGCCACGATCATATTGAATGGCAGTGCTGGCTCAAAGGGCCGAATGGCCTACTCTTGCACCTATTTTTCGAAGTTCTGTGTCACTGTATCAGTGGTACACACCCACGTACACGTGCATTTACGTTCCCTTCCACATTTTCTATCGCTCTCACACAAAATCAGTTGCACTGAATCTCACATTTTACCAGTGGTACACACATACACACACGCATTTGTTTCCCTTGCACACTTTCCATCTTTCACGCACATAATCAGTGGTCGGTGGTGCACACACACATATGCATTTATTTTCCGCTGCACACCTTCCATCTCTCACACTCTATCAGTGGTACACACACACATATACATTTGGTTCCCGCTACACACTATCCATCTCTCTCACACACTTAACCTCACACTATATCAGTGGTTCACACATATATACATTTATTTTCCGCTGCACACCTTCCATCTCTCACACTCTTATCAGTGGTACACACACACATATACATTTGTTTTCCGCTGCACACTATCCATCTCACACACACTCAACCTCACACTCTATCAGTGGTTCACACACACATATACATGTAATTCCCGCTGCACACTATCCATCTCACACACACACACTTAACCTCACACTATATCAGTGGTTCATATATATACACATGTATTTCCCGCTGCACACTATCCATCTCACACACACACTTAACCTCACACTATATCAGTGGTTCATATATATACACATGTATTTCCTGCTGCACACTATCCATCTCACACACACACTTAACCTCACACTATATCAGTGGTTCATATATATATATATATACATGCATTTCCCGCTGCACACTATCCATCTCACACACACACTTAACCTCACACTATATCTATCAGTGGTTCATATATATACACATGTATTTCCCGCTGCACACTATCCACACTCTACCTCACCCTGTACCAATCCGCTCTAGAATCTTTGGTACCAATGGCCAGGGGTGGTCTGAGCGCACGCGCACGCGCCGCTGCCGGGTGGGTCCTCCCAGTGTCGGCGCTCCGGCTCCTCCACCTTCCCGACGTCCTTTCGGCCGCTGTCATGGCGTCGGACGGGGAGACGGTGCGGCGCGTGTGTGAGACGGCCGGTTGTGAGCGGGAGGCGCGGCTCCAGTGTCCCACCTGCATCAAGCTCGGCATCCACGGCTCCTTCTTCTGCTCGCAGGTGCGGCGCGGCGCGGCGAGGCGAGACGAGACGCCGTGAGACGCGGGCCCCGCGGCGGCTGCTGGAGGCTGGAGGCTCGGGGCCGGTAGCGGGGGCGCGGGGCGGCCGCTTTGAATGAGACAGTCGTTGGAAGAGGCCCCGGGACCCAGACCTTGACCTTGCCCGGTCCCGCCGCCCACTGACTGTGGCTCTGCCCGCTACCCCATCCCCCGTACCCACTGATCCCTGTATCCACTGTCAGTTCACCTATCGGTCTATCCGCTCTGGTTGCAGCTCTGCTCGGTACCCTCACCTGCTACCCTTGGTCCTCGTATCCACTGCTCCCCCTTCCCCACAGTTCCCCTGTCAGTGTCTCTGCCCGCCTGGCAGCAGCTCTGTTTGGTACCCCTGACCATGTACCCACTCTCCTCTTTGTCACATTCCCCTGTCAGTCCTGCCGCCCACAAACAACGCTCTTCCCGGTAGCCCAGACCTCGTACCCACCGCTCCCTTCTCCACAGTTCCACCTCACACCTGGCAGCAGCTCTGCCCTGTACCCTCACTGGGTACCCACTGACCTCTTCTTCCCCACAGGTTCCCTATCTCTCCCTCTGCCCGCCTGGTAATAGCTCTGCCCGGTACCCACGACCCTTCACCGACAGCCCTCTTCCTCACAGTTCCCCTGTCAGTCCGGCTTCCTATCTGGCAGAAGCTCCCATTGCCCACTACCCCTGATCCTGTAGCCACTGACCTCTTCCCTACAGTTACCCTGTCAGTCCTGCCACCCACCTGGCAGCAGCTATGCCCAGTAGCCTAGACCCTACACCCACAACCTCCATCACCACAGTTCACATATCAGTCTAGCCACCCACTGGTAGCGGCTCTGCCCGGTACCTTCGCACGCTACCCAAGACCCTGTCACCACAGACCGCTTCCTCACAGTTGCCCTGTTACCCCTCTGCTCGCCCAGCAACAGATCTGCTTTGTGTCCTTGCTCCTCCACCCACCATCCCATTCCCCTGTCAATCCCGCTGCTCACTGGCAACAGCTCTGCCCTGGAGCCTCGCCCGATATCTACTGACCCCTTCCCCACAGTTCCCCCAACACTCCCTGTGTCCACCTAGCAACAGATCTGCCCGGTACCCTTGCTCCTTCACCCGCCACCCCCTTTCCTTGTTACTCTGTCTGCCCACCGATACACCTGACTCTTTACCTCAGACTCAGTATCCACTCTCTCCTCCACATTCTCCTGTCAGTCCCTCTGCCCACCTGGCACCAACTTACACAGTACCCCCAACCCTGGACCAACCATCCCCTTCCTCTGTAGGTCCTGTCGCCCACCTGACAGCAGCGTTGTTCACACCATGACCCTGACCCTATACCCACTGACTTCTAAAGTAAGAATGCAGGTACAGCAGGCAGTGAAGAAAACGAATGGCATGTTGGCCTTCATAACAAGAGGAGTTGAGTCTAGGAGCAAAGAGGTCCTTCTGCGGTTGTACAGGGCCCTGGTGAGACCACACCCGCAGTATTGTGTGCAGTTTTGGTCTCCAAATTTGAGGAAGGGCATTCTTGCTATTGAGGGAGTGCAGCGTAGGTTCACGAGGTTAATTCCCGGGATGGCGGGACTGTCATATGTTGAAAGAATGGAGCGACTGGGCTTGTATATACTGGAATTTAGAAGGATGAGAGGGGATCTTATAACCATATAACACTTACAGCACGGAAACAGGCCATCTCGGCCCTTCAAGTCTTATTGAAACATATAAGATTATTAAGGGATTGTCCCTGCATGAGGCAGGAAACATGTTCCCGATGTTGGGGGAATCCAGAACCAGGGGCCATAGTTTAAGAATAAGGGATAGGCCATTTAGAATGGAGATGAGGAAAAACATTTTCACCCAGAGACTTGTGAATCTGTGGAATTCTCTGCCTCAGTGGAGGCCGATTCTCTGGATGCTTTCAAGAGAGAGTTAGATAGAGCTCTTAAAAATAGCGGAGACAGGGGATATGAGGAAAAGGCAGGAACAGGGTACTGATTGTGGATGATCAGCCATGATCACAGTGAATGGTGGTGCTGGCTCAAGGGGCCAAATGGCCTACTCCTGCATCTATTGCCTATTGTCTATCAGTCTAGCCACTCCGCTGGTAGTAGCTCAACTTGGTACCCTCGCCTGATACTCCCATTTCTCAATCCACTGTCCCCCACCCCCCTCCTGTCAGACCCACCGCTCAATGACAGCTTCACCCGACCCTGGACCTTGGACCTGCACCCACTATCCTTTCCCCAGCCCTTTCCATAGTCAGTCCATCTGCTCACCTAGCACCAGCTCCATACTGTACCCTGAAACTCAGTACCATCATTCTCTTCCCCTGTCAGTCCCCATGCTCAAAGTCCCATTATCACACACCTGTTGCCGACCCAATCATTGACCAACTCAAGAGTCGCCTCTCCACCCCCTCTCTTACATATGCCCCTCTCACCACCCTGGTGTGCACCCAATTTTTTCCCACTTTCCTGCATCCTTTCACTTCCACCCTGCACCCTTCCACCTATCCCCATCCTTCCTTCTGCTTTATATGTGGGTTGGAATGGATGAAATGGGATAGAGGATGCAATGGGCATGAGGTGGTGCACAGATGGCAGACAGAGGACCTGCAAATTCCATGTCAGTAGGGAGAATAAGCTTTGTACAGGTAGAGTTACAATGTGCGCCAGAGCTGATGTGGAGAGACCCCCTCTCATTTCACTCCTACCATCAGGAAGAAGGTATAGGAGTCTGAAAACCATGACCATCAGGTTCAGGAATAGCTTGTAGAAACAAGGAACTGCAGGTGCTAGTTTACAAAGAAGGAGACTAGGTGAAAGAATAACTCGAAGTCAGGCAGCATCCTTGTGCTCCTGTCCCACTTAGGAAACCTGAACAGAAACCTCTGGAGACTTTGAGCCCCACCCAAGGTTTCCGTGCGGTTCCTGGAGGTTTTTGTCAGTCTCCCTACCTGCTTCCACTACCAGCAACCACCAGCAACCTCCGCAACCTCCAGGAACCGCACGGAAACCTTGGGTGGGGCGCAAAGTCTCCAGAGGTTTCCGTTCAGGTTTCCTAAGTGTGACAGGGGCATTAGAGAACATGGATAGGTGATGTTTCTGGTCGGGACCATTTTCAAATTCCAGCAATCACAGGGGATGGGGGGGGGGGGGGGGAAGAGAAAGGGTCACACAAAACTCAGAGGAAAGAGAAAGGATGAATACCTCTTCAAATTAGGCATACCTTGAGGAGCTTTCGCAGTGGACCAGTCAAAATGTAGAAACAAGGAACTGCAGATGCAGGTTTACAAAGAAAGACAAAGTGCTGGTGTAACTCAAATCAGGCAGCATCCCTGGAGAACATGGATATGCAACGTTTCAGGTAAGGACCTTTCTTCAGGCTAGAATCCTCCAACAGACGAATAGCTTCCTCTTTCACTCCTCTTCCTTTATCATCTGGCAGCCTTTGGTCTCCTTTTCAACTCTTGTCTTTGTCAACCCATCTAACAATCACCCTCTGTCCACCCACGTGTATCCACCAATCATTTGTCAGGTTTTGTCTTGCCCCGCCTCTTTTCCAGCCTTATTCCTGCTACTACAATCAGCCTGAAGAAGGGTCCCGCCCTGAAATATTGCCTATCCATGTCCTGTAGAGATGCTGCTTGACCCGTTGAGTTACTCCAGCACTTTGTGTTCTAGACAAATGTATTTAATTGCCTAGGTCTTGTTTGTTAGAGGACAGAGAAATTTGCTGCTCGATATATCATGTGTTTTATGTTGGGTCTTGATTTTGAATACAACTCTTCAGCATTAAAAAATTATCCTCTCTTGCTCCTCAACATTCTTACCGCTCAACATTCTTACCCATTCCCTACCTTCCACAATCATCTCCTTTGCAACTCCCTCAACAATCGTTTCCACCCTAATACACAGATCCACCTTGAATTGAATTGAAAAATACAGCATGGAAGCAGGCCCTTCGGCCCACCAAATCCATCACCCGTTCATACTCGTTCTATGTTATCCCACTTTCCTATCCACACCTTAGGCACAGGGCAATTTACAGAGATCAATTACGTTCCCAATGTTGGGGGAGTCCAGAACCAGGGGCCACAGTTTAAGAATAAGGAGTAAGCCATTTAGAACGGAGACGAGGAAACACTTTTTCTCACAGAGAGTGGTGAGTCTGTGGAATTCTCTGCCCCAGAGGGCGGTGGAGGCAGGTTCTCTGGATGCTTTCAAGAGAGAGCTAGATAGGGCTTTTAAAAATAGCGGAGTCAGGGGATATGGGGAGAAGGCAGGAACGGGGTACTGATTGGGGATGATCAGCCATGATCATATTGAATGGTGGCGCCGGCCTACTCCTGCACCTATTGTCTATTGTCTATTAACCTACAAACCCACACATCTTTGTGATGTGGGAGGAATCCGGAGAACCCGGAGCAAACCCATGCGATCGCGGGGAGAACACAGACAGCACCCAAAGTCATGTCGTACCGCGGGTGGTTGGTGTTGTGAGGCAGCAGCACTACCAGCTGCACCACTGTGTTGCCCTTTTCTTCTGTCTTTTCCAACTCTCTATTGTTTCTGTTCCACATGGCTAAGCCCCTTCGGGTGGCACAGTGTCACAGCGGTAGAGTTACTGCCTTGCAGCACCAGAGCCCCTGGTTCGATTCCGACCACGGGTGCTATCTGTACAAAGCTTGTACGTTCTCCCTGTGACCACATGGGTTTTCTCCGGGTGCTTTTGTTTCCTCGTGCATTCCAAAGATGTGCAGGTTTGAAGGTTAATTAGCTTCTGTATATAGTCCCTGGTGTGTAGGATAGAAAAGTGAATGGGTGATCGATGATCAGCATGGACTCGGTGGGCCAAAGGGCCGTGTATCTCTAACCTAAACTAAACTAAGCTTGCAAATCAATTAAAATGGAATCAACACTGAATTCAATGGATTTGTATTAAATGAGAGGATTGGGAATTTGGAAATATAACAGGAGTATGATGATGATGCAGGCAGATGCTGTGATCTTGGTTGAATGATGGAATGGGCTCTAAACAGACTGACCTTGTGTTCCTCTATGAACATTGGTGAGTTTTAGCTTGACCTTCCCCTTACTTGACACCAGTGTTTGCATAATATTAGATATTTACTGACACAACTGAGTTCAGTACATCGTGCAGTTCATCAGTGACTCACCAAGGCCAGTTGCAGGGCTCATCGGGTAACTACACCAAGCTGTTTACAAATTCTAATTACAAAGGCTAAAGTGTTGCCTTAAACAGATTGTTCAAGCTTTTGTGCTGTCTTATCATTTCTTTAAAAAGTTTGAATTTTTAGTTACCCAGTGACCTTGATGGAGGTGTAGTAATGTGGGTGAGTAAAGCGTAGGACTTGAAGGTATGTAGAGTATGCCTGTTGTTTAATATCGAAGTACAGAAATGGTTGAGCTTTACAATGGATTACAGGGAAGTGTTTAAGAAACTTTATTATATAATATCTTGCAAATATGGAAAAAAGTAGATTTGTGCATTACTCATTGTACTTTGACGGGGAATAAACTGTCATCTTGGCAAGAGATTACATTTATAGCACAAGTGCGTGGGCTCCATATATTTATTATACTTGCTTTTTATTGCTTGTTTGGGGCATGGTATCAGGAAGCTGTTTAAACAATAATTATCGATTTGAATAAGGATCTCGACCAGAATTATATCAGGAAGCTGTTTAAAACAATAATCGCAATCTGTGGAAGGGTCCCGACGTGAAACATTCCGAGCCATGTTTTCCAGAGCTGCTGCCTGGACCGCTGAGTTATTCCATCACTTTGCATCTTATTTATAAACCAACATCTGTAGTGTGTACATTATGGATTTGGAGTTACGAGTTAGAAATGCACTGCCCATGTTTATTTCCACTCCCCTGCACACACACAACCAATCACCCTTTACTTGGCTCCCTCCACAATCACCTTCACCCATCTGCCAGAAGAATGTCCTCTCACCTAATTCGAGCTGTAAAATTCTTGCACCTGAGTTGTTGTCATAAGAATGCTTTACCTATTGAGAATATCTTGTACTTCCTTTTGTTCAAGTTGTCCGTATCTATTATCCTATTAATGCCACTTTCCTCTGAAGCCAACAACAATTTTCCCTCTTTGTTTGCTCCGATTTCAGGCTCCCTCGTTGCTGTTATTGAAGTAGAATTACAAAATTTGTTACTGATTATATTTGTGTCCATTGCTTTTGCACATTTTCTGTGCAGATTGGATCATGAAATCTCCTCAATGAACACTTTTTCATTAACAAAAATGTAGTTACTTGACTTGTGGCTTGATGTCACATTTTGGTTGCCAACACCTCCATGAAGCATCGTAGGACTTCTAAGCATCTAATTACATCGAATGTGACACAAAGGCGTGTTGTCAAGACGTATTACCATCTTGAATTTGTATTTTGCTCTTTATTTTATCCCTTTTTATTGGCTACTTATATTTGTGTCCACTCTCTGCCTCATAAATAAAATAATTTCTAAAATTGTTAGAGCTTTGGGGTGTAGTGAAGAACATTCCTTTTCAAGTATGTATTGATGGTCACCTATGTACATGCAATTATGTAGCATTTTAACCTAGTGGTTCAAAATAATATTAAATAAAATTTAAAAATATAGAAAAAGAATAGTACAGCACAGGAACAGGTACTTTGGTCCACAATATCTGTGCTGACCAGGATGCCAATATAAAATAATCCCATCAGTTTGTAAATAGTCTTTACCACTGCATCCCCTGCCTGTTCATGTGCCTGTCTAAATGCCTCTTAAATGTTGCTATTGTATTTGCTCCCAGCACTTCCCCAGCAGCATATTCCAGGCACCTATCACTTTTTATGTTTACAAATAAATCTTAACTACAGATCTCCTTGAACATCCCCCCTCGCACATTAAACCTGCGTCCTCCAATATTTGACTTTTGCACTATAGGGGGGGGGGGGGGGGGGGCTGGGATAGACTTTGACTATCCTAAAGGTGGATTCCTTAATTTTATATATTTCTACCACTTTCCAACATTCCATATAAAACAACGCAAGTTTGTCCAACCTCCTTACAGTTAATACTCTTTAATGCAGGCAACGTCCTGGTTAACCTCATTTGCACCCTCTCCAAAGCCTCCATCTCCTGTAATGTGACGACCAGAACCACATACAATATTTCAAATGTGGTCTAACCAAAAAGACACAAAGTGCTGGAGTAATTCAGCAGGTCAGGCGGCATCTCTGGAGAGAACATGGGTTGGTGACGTTGGGATCGGGACCATTCTTTGGATGGGCCTAACCAAAGTTTTATACATCTGCAAAATGATTTCTGACATTTTATTCTCAGTCCCCTATCGGGTAAAAGCAAGTATGCTATGCTTTTTATTAACCACCTTATCTACTTGTGTTGCCACTTTCAATGAGCTATGGATTGACTTGCACCCCAAGACTGTTCTCTGCATCCATGCCCCTAAAGGTCTTTACCATTTACTGTATTTTGCTCGGACATTTAACCCGCAATCTGTAACAGTACACATTTGTCCAGATTCAACTCCATCTGCCATTTCTCCACCTATATTTCCAACTGCTCTATTTCTTGCTGTATCCTCTGACAACCATCCTTACTATCGACAACTCCACCGTTTTTGTGTTTTCTGCAAGCTTTCTATTCAGCTTGCCTGTATTTTCATCCATATCAATAAAATTTATATTTATCACAAAAAAGAGTTCCCAGCACTGACCTCTGCGGAACATCACTAGTCCCAAATCTCCAGTCAGAAAAGACTACCCTCTGTCTTCAGCAACCAAACCAATTTTGAATCTAATTTACCAAGTCTTCGTTGATCCCATATCCCTTAATCTTCCAGATAAGCACACCACAAGAAACCTTGTTGAATGCTTTGCTGAAGTACATGCAGATAACACCTGCTGCCCCCATCAATCACTTTCATCACCTCCCCAAAAACGTTAATCAAGTTTTGAAGACATCACTTCCCCCCCCTAACAAATAGACATGCTGATTATTGTTAATGTTCATGTTTCCCCAGATGTAAACCCTATTCCTAAAAATCATCTCAAATAATCTCCCTACCACTGATGTAATGTTCACCAGCCTATAATTTACTGCTCTGACCCGATCATCCTTTTTAAATAAAGGAACAACATTTGTTATTTCTAGTTCTCTGACACCTCACCTGTGGCTGACGAGGATTTGGAGATCTTTGTTAAGATCCTAACAATGTCCTCTCTCCCCCCCCCTTAAATAACTTGGGATAAATCCTATCAGGCCCTGGAACTTATCCACCTTCATGTTCTTAAAAATATACCTCCTTTTTGATTTAGTTGCCCGTGAATATCAGTATGATCCTCGTCGACCTCACTATTCTCCATGACCTTCTCATTTGTCACCAAGTAACAGATTGGGACTGTGTAGATTATTTTGGTCAAAGGGAAAAGTTTTAAGGATCACGTTCAAGGAGGAAAGCAAAGCAAAGAGACCTAAATAGGAAGACAAATATAACACTCCTGTCTGTAGGATTAAATTTGAGGTTTATTAACAGACAGGGTAGCTTATAGTTCTGGAGTAGTATATTGGGGTTTTACTTAACTGAGTGAATGTTCAGTAATGTTCTTAACATTTTATCTGTTCTCAGTTGTCTGTATTGTTTGCCATAATCTATTCTGTAATTGGTCAATGTATCTTTTTTTTTCCTCCTTGCTAACACGCAAGGCCCACTTGTAGGTGACAGTTTGGTATGTAAGTGGTATGTGTATAGTTGCTGGCTTTTCCCTCCCTCAATTTTATTTTTGCTTTATTTAACTTATTCAATAGTAGTGAAGGTAAAGTGCTGGAAAATTCTAGTCAAGCAGATAGGATGTAATGGAAAAAAATTATTGTTAGAATTTACATTGGAATGAATAGAATTTCAATGTTCCATTATCTATCCAAATTACAATTAAACTAACATAACTCTTGAAGTGGTACCAGACATTTGAAGCTGTGGGAAGTTTAGGGTGGCAGTGAGGTTTAGAAAGGGAATTCGAGTGTTGGGAGAGTGGGGGTTTAATAGCCAAGTACACAAAAATGCTGGAGAAACTCAGCGGGTGCAGCAGCATCTATGGAGCGAAGGAGATAGGCAACGTTTCGGGTCGAAACCCTTCAGCCAAGTGCTGTGTAAGTGCTGTTTGAGGAGGATGAAGGAAACTCCTTAAGGCCCTGCCCACTTACATGTCCTTGGCATGCAAGTCACGACCCGAAACATCACCCATTGCTTCTCTCCAGAGATGCTGCCGGTCGCGCTGAGTTACTCCTGCATTTTGTGTCCATCTTCAAATGACGTCACGCGCTCCAGACGGCTGTGCGGATGCATGAAGTTGCGCGCGACCTTCGCGGGACCATCGCACCTCAACGCGACCACGAGGTCGCGTAATTAGCGTGCCAAGGACACGTCAGTGGGTTGGGGCTTTACACTCCAGTTCAAGGCAGAAAAAAAAGGTACAAAAGACCAAAGGTGAGTAGGTACAATGGGTTGTGCAGCAATAGAAGGATTTTGACACGCAAGTTTTGCAGCTACAGAAGAATTTGAACAATAAAGGCTATCTAATCTATCTAATCTAATCTAATTTGGAGACAAGATGAGTTTTTGCAGATGGGATGTGTAGTTGAGACAAGATGTGTAAATGGAATGTGCAGCAACAGAAGAATTTGGAGACAAGAGTTTTTAAATTATTGCCATGGGTATGGAAAACCAAGAGAGGCCTGCAACTGAACAACAGGATCTTTGTAGTTTTGGACATGGCCAGTTACGTTTTCCTGAATTAAATTCCTTTCCAACAACAGCAATGATTCCACTAACCATTGCAGTTTTGTGTGTTTCTAAGACTGAACAAGCACACAGCCAATGGTTTTGTGCACAGCTGGGATAACAGTAGGATTAGTACAAATTCATATGTGGACTGAAGATGGCATTTATAAAATATCTTACTCTTGATTGCTGCCACTTACTAATGGCACGGAGAAGTGTGGGCACTCGATTCCATGTATTTAGTTTAGAGACACAGCATGTGAAACAGGTCCTTAGCCCACCAAGTCCACGATGACTATTGATCACCCGTTCACTAGTTTACGTTATCCCACTTTTGCATTCACTCTCCATACACCAGGGGCAATTCACAGCATCCAATGAACCTACAAAAAACCTGCACATCTTTGGGATGTGGGAATGTGGAGCATGTGGAGGAAACCCAAGTGGTCACGTGCAAACTCCACACAAGCAGTACCCGATGTCAAGATCAAACCCCTTGTCTCTAGCTTTGTGAGGCAGCAGTTCTATCAGCTGCACCATGGTGCTCTCCCAAAATAATCTATTTTGTCCAATTTTGAGGGATGAATATGGTCCAAGAACAGCTATAACTTCTCTGATACCCTTCAAAATATTTTCAAAGGATTTTTGTAGTCCAGAGAGCAAAAAGGTGCTTAATTTGCAAAACTAATGATGTTGTGTGAAGGCAATGCTGCACATGATGGTGCAACATGCCCTTAGCATTTGGAGCTTTGGCCTTGGATTTTTATACTACAGTGTCAGGGACGAGACTTGAATCCATACTCTTCTGGCTCACCATCAAGAATGCTACCCCCTGCCACAGCTGACGCCGAGAGAAGAACTTGCATTTTCTTGGCGTCAGTGCTTGCTAAAATTAATTGAAACTCCTCTCTAAATTATTCTCTCAAGAGATTATTTTTTTAAAGGATTTTTTTGGTTGATTAATTTAACACAGTCCATTTCTATTGTTTAACTATTGTAAATGCATTTAATAAATAAATAAAAGCTTGAAGAAGGACCCTGACACTGATCCTGAAACGTCACCTATCCTTATTCTGCAGAGATGCTGCCTGACCTGCTGAGTTACTCCAGTATTTTGTGTCCATCTTTGGTATAAACTAGCATCTGCAATTCCTTTTAATTATATTATTCATGAATGCATATTTTGATTGGTTTGTTCATGAACTTCATGCCGTCCTATTTAGAACATTGTACCTAGGATTATTTCCCCTGAAATAAGCACTTTATTGCCCTTTGCAAGGGTTGAGAATCCATTTTAGTATCATATAATGCAATTTAGCACTTAGCAATGCCACCATAAATCTGACGAGCAATTGCCAGTGCGAATGTTGCAGGAAATGTGATCAGCCCTTGTGCAGTTTATGAAAGCATTTGTTGACATCAATCTCCACTGCTGAACAGATGAAGTTCATTTCCAAAATTCCTCGTCCCATACTAATAAATCTAAGCATTAACGCCTCTACAGTCCTTGCATTAACAGGGGTTAAGTCAATTGTGGTAATGCTGGTGGGGTAATTAGTTCAAGGGATCGCTGAATAAACTGTACTGTGTTGCAAACTAATGGCATGATGTGATTTCAGCATTGGCTGTCTCGGTAATTTATGGAAGGCACCTGTTCATCACATCGTGGAAATACCAGTGATGACATTTGAACTAAGTGCCCCCACGCAGGGAAGGAAAAGGTGCTTAATTTGCAAAACTAATGATGTTGTGTGAAGGCAATGCTGCACATGTAGTAAAGTTGTCCAGTGAAGTTAACTTCTATTGAAGCAGTATTTCAATTAAAAGTGTCATAATTAGTTTGGTTTATTTAGTTTAGTTTATGTACCGAAATACAGTGAAAATATTATTTTTTGTTGCATGCTATCTCGTCAACAGAAAGATTATACATGATTTCAATCAAGCTGTCCACAGTGTACAGATATAGGATAAAGGGAATAACGTTTAGTGCAAAATAAAGTCCAATTAAAGATAGTCTGAGGGTCTCCAATGAGGTAGATGGTTGGTGAGGACTGCTCTCTAGCTGTTGATGGAATGGTTCAGTTGCCTGATAACAGCTGGGAGGAGCTTTATGCAGTTTAGTATTTTCTGTGTATATTTTTGAATTGTTCCCTAAATTTTGGTGGTCTCAAATTAAGAGTAGTTAATGTCAAAAATGAGCAGAGTAATCTATACTTTATTCATGATTTTGTGGAAAACTGCCTTTGTATTTTAAGGATGCTGATTACAAACCAAAGCAAAAGCTATTTGATTAAATCAACTAGTATATATTAACTGGTAGAAACAAGGAAATGCAGATGCTGGTTTCCAAGAAAAAGCCACAAAGTGCTGAAGTAACTTAGCGGGTCGGGCAGCATCCCTGGAGAACTTCGGCTATGCATTCAAAGGGGGTGAAATTGGAGTGGGCATTGGCAGTAGAGAAATCAAGACAGTTGATGTTGTGTCAGCAGTTGGAAGTAAAAAGGTCCAGAGACAGTAGAAGACTGGCAGGGGGAGTCCAAGAGGAGGAGGAATGTTGGAGATGGGAGAAAAGGCTGTGACTGGGCTGTGAGGACTGCTCACCAGAGAAAATGCCCCAGAGGTGGAGGCGACAGAAGAACAGCTCTATATAATGGCGGGCCCGGAACTTGTTGAGGTGTGGACGTATATTAAGTGGTGACGTTTTCAAAAGATGACTATCATTTAGTATTGGTTTATTATTGTTACATGTTTTGAGATGCAGTGAACAGCTTTTGTTTGTGTGCTATGCAATTATATCAGATAATATTATACACGAATACAATCAGGCCATACACAAGAACAAAGAGAAGTTCAGTTCAGTTGAGTTTATTGTCACGTGCACCGAGGAACAGTGACAAGCTTTTGTTGCGAGCTAACCAGTCAGCAGAAAGACAATACATGATTACAATTGATCCATTTACAGTGTATGGGACACATGATTGCATGATATGGGACTAACGTTTAGAAGGACAAAGAGATAAATACCTGTGTGCGGAAATACAATGTCCTCCATAATGTTTGGGACAAAGACCCATCATTTATTTATTTGCCTCTGTATTCCACAATTTGAGATTTGGAATAGAAAAAAATCACATGTGGTCAAAGTGCACATTGTCAGATTTTAATAAAGGCCATTTTTATACATTTTGGTTTCACCATGTAGAAATAACAGCTGTCTTTGGAGCGATTTCTATCTTTAATTTGTATATTGATGATGTCCTTATTATTTATTTTTCTCCGACTATATGTTTTTTTCTCTTCTGTTAATCCTTGTAAGGTGTCCTTGAGATTTGAAAGGCGCCCGAAAATAAAATTTATTATTATTATTATTATAATCCCCCCTCTTCAAGGCACCATAATGTTTGGGACACATGGCTTCACAGGTGTTTGTAATTACTCAGGTGTGTTTAATTGCCTCCTTAATGCAGGTATAAGAGAGTTTTCAGCACCTACCTAGTCTTTCCTCCTCATCATCATCATCGACGGTCACTCGATTGTCCCCTCCATAGCGTCATCTACTAGTGGGTCTGCAGATATCTGTAGAGGCCGATCTGCGATCCACACACCTTGGTGCAACGTGGGCAGTGGAGACTGGCGCTGGTTGGTAGTTGTCGAGCCTCCTTCTCTCTCTCCTTATAGTTCTGTCGCTTTGTCTTTGCGACACGGCGTAGTTCCATTTCGTGAAGTGCAGCTTCTTCCTGCACGGATTTCCGCCAGGAGTGCCTGTCCTGTGCAATGTGCTCCCAGTTGTTTGATGTGATGGGGAATTTCTTCAGACTGTTCTTGATATTGTCCTTGAAGCGTTTCTTTGGCCCGCCGGGGGCTCGCCAACCTTCCTTCAATTGAGAGTACAGGATTTGTTTAGGGAGACGTGTGTTGGACATGCAGATGACATGGCCATTCCATTGAAGTTGATGCTGCATTATTGTGGTGGTGATGCTGGTCATGTTGGCTTCCACCAAAACGCTGATGTTGGTGCGTTTGTCCTCCCAGCTGATCCTCAGAATCTTTCGTAAGGATCTTTGATGGTATTGTTCCAGGGCTCTCAGGTGCCTGCTGTAGGTGGTCCATGACTTGGTTCATACAACAGGGTGGAGAGGCTCTGAGTCTGAGCCCTTCACTGTGGAGAGAAGGAATTGCCCACGATCCAAAGCATACCACCTCATTTGTGAAACACGGTGGTGGGGGCTGTGTTATGGCCTGGGCATGTATGGCTGCTGAGGGTACTGGCTCACTTATCTTCATTGATGATATAACTGCTGATGGTAGTAGCATAATGAATTCTGAAGTGTATAGACACATCCGATCTGCTCAAGTTCAGACAAATACCTGCCGGCGGTTCATTCTGCAGCAAGACAATGATCCCAAACATACTGCTAAAGCAACAAAGGAGTTTTTCAAAGCTAAAAAATGGTAAATTCTGGCCAAGTCAATCACCCGATCTGAACCCAATTGAGCATGCCTTTTATATGCTGAAGAGAAAACTGAAGGGGACTAGCCCCCAAAACAAGCATAAATTAAAGGTACAAAAAAATGCTGGAGAAACTCAGCGGGTGCAGCAGCATCTATGGAGCGAAGGAAATAGGCAACGTTTCGGGCCGAAACCCTTCTTCAGGCTTGGCAGAGCATCACCAGAGAAGACACCCAGTAACTAGTGATGTCCTTGAATCACAGACTTCAAGCAGTCATTGCATTCAAAGGATATGCAACAAAATACTAAACATGACTACTTTCATTTAGATGACATCGCTGTGTCCCAAACATTATGGTGCCCTGAAATGGGGAGACTGCTGTAATTTCTACATGGTGAAACCAACATGTATAAAAATGGCCTTTATTAAAATCGGATAATGTGCACTTTAATCACATGTGATTTTTTTCTATTACAAATCTCAAATTGAGGCAAATAAATACCTGATGGGTCTTTGTCCCAAACATTATGGAGGGCGCTGTAGCTTTGCAGCATTGGTAGCATTACAGTTCCAGAGCAAAAGTCCAATGTCTGCAATGAGGTTGCTTGGAAGATTGGGACCACACCTTAGCTCATGAATGGACCCTTCAGAGGTCTGATAACAGCAGGAAAACAGCAGGAAATCATGCTTTCAAGCTTTTGTATCTTCTACATGACAGAAGAAAGGAGAAGGGGAAATAACCACGGTGGAAAAGGTTCTTGATTATGTTGGTACACAAAATTGCTGGAGAAACTCAGCGGGTGCAGCAGCATCTATGGAGCGAAGGAAATCGGCGACGTTTCGGGCCAAAACCCTTCTTCAGACCAGCATCTGCAGTTCCTTCTTGATTATGTTGGCTGCTTTCCCAAGGCAATGTGAAGTGCACAACTTCGACCCAACTCATCCATGCCAACCAAGATGCCCCATCTAAGTTAGTCCCATTTGGCCCATATCCCTCTAAGCCTTTACTTTCCACATACCTGCCCAAGTGTTCTTTAAAATGCTGCTATAATATTTCCCTCAACTACTTCCTCTGGAAGCTCATTCCATATACCCACCACCCTCTGAGTGAAATGGTTGTCCTTCAGGCTTGTATGAAATTTTGCCCCTTAAACATATTTCCTTTTGTTTTTGAATTCCCTTACCCCGGGTAAAAGACCATGTTTCCATTGTATTTCAAATTCTGACTGTATTGTACCTGTAACTTTTTCTCTTGTACATTCGTGTTAAATTGAACTTTCTTTGTCAATTTTTTCAGGAGTGCTTCAAAGGAAGTTGGTCAACTCATAAGCTGCTTCATAAGAAAGCCAGTAAGTATTTTACAGTGTGAGCCCACAACTAACATAAGATAATGTATAATTCTGTGTAGAATGTTTAGTTTATTATTTTCAGGTATACCAAGATATAGTGGAAAACTTGTTCACTATACATTATCCAAGTCAATAGATCCTCTTCTGGAATGTTCCAGCGCCAACTTGTAACTTCCAAGTCTCTTAAAAATCCAATTGTGGCCTAAAGAGATATGCAATTTCTTTTAAGGTCTGGAGTCCAGGTGACACTGGATCAATCACGTGAGGTTGGCCTGGCCCAGCGTGATGCCATCAGCTCCTTCTACTGTTGCTCAATGCAGCAAAGGAACAGAACAGGACCTTCGGCCCACAATGTCAATGCCGAACATGATGTTAAGTTGAACTAATATTCTATGCCTGTACAAGGTCCATATTCCTCCATACCCTGCATATCCATGTTCCAATCTAAATGCCACAAACACCATAATTGTATCTGGGTCCACCACCACCCCTGGCAATGCATTCTCGGCATCCACCACACTCTGTGTAAGAAAAATAAACTTGCCCTGCACATCTCCTTTAAACTTTCATCGTCTGACTAAAACTATGCCCTCTTGCCTTTGACATTTCCACTCTAGGAAATAGATTCTGAACCTATCTATGCCTCATAAATCTATATACTTTATCAGATCTTCATTCAATTTCCGACAATCTAAGAGACAAATCCAAGTTGATCCAACCTCTAATCGCTAATATCCTCTAATCTAAGCAGCATTCTGGTAGGTATTTTCTGTACCCAATCGACCATCACTTTGCCTTCACATATGCAGCTTGACCCACTGAGGTCTTCCAACACTTTTTTACACCAGATACCAGCATCTGATTTGTATTTCCAAGTGTGGTGTGAATAGGCTTGAGGTACATTTTTAGGTGACATGCTTGAAAAATCTTTTTTTTTTCATGCTTCCAGCTATACCTGAAATAGAAAGTTTTCCATTTCCTCAGCAGCCGTTTATTCTTCTCAATTGCATTGCTATTCTTAAAATCTTTGATCTTATCAGCACAATCGCCTCCTTAAAAATTCCATTTCAATCAGTTGTGCCTTCTGTCGTATAACCAGACTTAGCTTCTGTAGTATTTGTTGCTGCTCTAATTTATAATGCAGATATTTAGTGAGCAACAAAAGCAAGCTTTATTTTCCATTTCTTACCAACATTGTCAGGTTAAACATCAGTGCCTTTTAGGGGGAAAAAAATCAAAAGTGCTGGAGGGTCAGGCAGCATCTGTGGACATCAATGATGAGTCTCACCCCAGTCTTTCCCTCTTCTCCCCTCTCCCATCAGGCAAGAGATACAGAAGTGTGAAAATGCACACCTCCAGATTCGTCCCAGCCTATCAGGCAACTGAACCATCCCATCAACAACTATAGAACGCTCCTGAGCTACTATCTGCCTCACTGGAGACCCTCGGACTATCTTTAATCGGACTTTCTGAACTTTATCTTGCACTAAACGTATTCCCTTTATCCTGTTTCTGTACACTGGATGGCTCAATTGTAATAATGTATTGTCTTTCCGCTGACTGGTTAGCTCGCAACAAAACCTTTTCACTATACCTTGGTACACATGACAATAAACTAAACTAAACTGTGGAGGGAATGGACAGATGACGTTTTGGGTCAGGATCCTTCTTCAAACTGATTGGATGGGGATCGGGGGGGGGGGGGGGGCAGGGGAGAGGGGGGAGAAAGCTTAAAAAGAAGTGGTGGTGAGCAAAGTCTGGCAAGTGTTAGGTGGGATGGGGATGGGGGGGGTGATTTGCAGATGGGTGGAGTAAGTGACGAAGACCAGAGGTGAAAGGAAACAAAAGGGTGTCAGCTAAGGAGAGAAGTGGGTTGAAATGTAAAACCGCAGGGAGGAACTTAAGTGGAAGGGGAGAGAGAAAAGAGGAGGGCAAAGGGGAAATTAGGGACTCGGGGATGGGAGAGGAACGTACAAAGGAGGGGAAAGGAGTAGGATGACTGGGTATGGTGGGAGAACTGTGTACGCACCAGGATGTGGGGAGGCACAGGAAAGAAAGTTGGAGTAGGAAGGGTAACTTGAAATTGTTCAAACTATAGTGTTGCAGCTACCCAAGTGGAAATTATACCATGTTGTGAGAAAAGTGTAATAGCTGAGAATTGTTTGCTTTTTTAAAAAAGTCACTTTGCAGCTAAAATTACTGCTTTAATTAAACCAATTAAAGAAAATTAATGTAGTAAATGATTCTAGAACACTGTTTCAAGAATTGCAGCATCGGTCACTAAATTGTAACTTGCTTTTCCCTTCAGAAAATGAAAAGTCTAACGAAGAATCTTTTAAGTCTGAGAAAGGTGAAATGAATACAGATCCCTGGCCTGGGTATCGATACACAGGAAAACTAAGACCGCACTATCCTTTGGTATGTTGATTACTGGCTTTATATTCATTCATATAAAACAAGCTGAAAGGAGCATTTGTTGAACAATTGGTTCCTCAAAGTGGATGATGTGCAAGTTAAGTGGATAATATACAGGACACTGATTCTTTGGAATTTGAGTATCATTGAAGGAGTGCATTTGGTGCATTGTTGCTTTTGCTGGCTCTAGGCAAGAATTGTCACAACTTTCCATTTTCATATGCTCGAGTAACAAAATTATTTATGGAATCTTTCCATGTGTGCCATTCAACGGAAAACTGCAGAAATCTCTAACTAGAAAACAGGCCATTCTTCCCACTTGATTCATGCTTGCACTGATGTTCTACTTTGTATCTCATAGAAACATAGAAAAATAGAAAATAGGTGCAGGAGGAGGCCATTTGGCCCTTCGTGCCAGCACCGCCATTCATTGTGATCATGGCTGATCGTCCCCAATCAATAACCCGTGCCTGCCTTCTCCCCATATCCCTTGATTCCACCAGCCCCTAGAGCTCTATCTAACTCTCTCTTCAATCCATCTGGTGATTTGGCCTCCACTGCCCTCTGTGGCAAGGAATTCCACAAATTCCCAACTCTCTGGGTGAAAAAGTGTTTTCTCACCTCAGTCTTAAATGGCCTCCCCTTTATTCTAAGACTGTGGCCCCTGGTTCTGGACTCGCCCAACATCGTCTCAACTACTCGTCACCCTTGATGACCTTCCTCAAATGCACATCTAAACTCTATTGTTGTAGCATATTCCACAGTCTTGTTACTCTTTACATAGAGAAGCTATTTCTATCAAGAGTGTCTAGTTGTCTTATGTACCAAAATGGAACAATTAAATTCTTAATTGTTATTCTGAATATCGTGTTTGACTCTTATTAAATGACTTGTGGTTTTGCTCCTCCCCACAAGAGAAGACATTTTTCTATTTTATCGTCAGATTTTTGCAGAATCTTGGACCTAATCAGTCACTCCTCAGCAGTTACTTTAGAAGCTAGAAAAAAATAGCTTGTCTCTAATGATAACCACACATTTCTGCAAACCTTCTTGTGAATCTTTATTTCACCATCTTTAGTACCACTGTTAGTGATTTATATAGAAGATAGACACAAAAAGCTGGGGTAACTCAGCGGGTCAGGCAGCATCTCTGGAGAAAAGTGATAGGTGACGTTTTGGGTCGAGCCCCTTCCTCAGACAGTCAGGGGAGTGGGAAACTAGAGATATGAACGGTACAAAGAACAAATGAATGAAAGGTATGACATTTGTACTCTGCACCTCGTGTTTCTCAGACGTATTTAGATACTAATTTTCAAGAAAGCTTATTTTCCCTGCAAGGATGTGACACCTCTGTTAAAAGTTATTTGCTAATTACAATCCTGTTCACCAGGATTATCAATGTCAACATGTAAGTTGCTGCAGATATCTGAGATATTGAATGTCTTTACCTCATCTACAAACCACCTGTTCTCTTTTATACAGATTACAAAGAGGAAATAATCCAAAACTGAATCTTGGCACACCATTGCAAGCCACTTCTCAGTGCAAAAAAAAAACATCCACTTGGTTTAGGTTTATTATTGTCACGTGTACTTGTCACGTGTGCAATAAAAAGCTTTGTTTTGCATGCTATCCAAACAGATCAGATACTATACACAAATACAATTAAGCCAAATTCAAGTACAATAGGTAAAGCAAAGTGATAGATACCGAGTGCAGAATATAGGTCTCAGCATTGTACCGCACCAAGTCTAATCTCCAACATATGGGGTATCCTAGCTTATGGAAGGACCATTCGAAGCCTGATTACAGAAGGGAAGAAGTTGTTCCTGAGTCTGGTGGTGTGCTCTTTCATGTTTCTCTATCTTCTGATAATGGGAGTGGGGAGAAGAAGGAGCGAGCAAGGTGGGACTAATCTTTGATTATGTTGGCTGCTTTTCCGAGGCATGAAGTGTAGATGGAGTCAATGATGGGGAGTTTGGTCTGTCTGATGGATTGGGCTTTATTCACAACTCTGCAATTTCTTGCAATCTTGGGCAGATCTGCTCCCTAACCAAGTTGTGATGCAACCTGACAGTATGTTTTCTTTGATGCTTCTGTAGAAGTTTGTAAGAGTCAGTGGAGACATGTCTAAATTCCTCCAGTCTCCTGAGGAAGTAGAGGTGCTGGTGTGCCTTCTTGGCTATCGCATCAGTGTGGTTGTTTCATGATAGATTGTTGACAACATTTAAGCCAAGGAACATTGTCACGTTGACATCATTGATGCTGTTCCACGCCTCCTGAAGTTGATAGCTAGCTGCTTTGTCCTGCTGACATTGAGGGAGAAGTTGTTTTCCTGACACCATGTTATTAAGTTCTCTATCTCCTTGCCATACTCCGTATTATCACTGTTCATGATCCGGCTTATCACAGTGGTATCATCTCCAAACTTGTAGATGGAGTTAGAGTCATGAGTGTATAGCAAGGGCCTGGAAACCTCCTTGTGGGGAATCTGTGTTGAAAACCACTAGAACCCATCCTGTGAATCAATTTAACTCCCATTCCAGCACTTTTTGTTTTATTTCTGCTACCTTCTATCTTGTTACTAAACTTCCTGACTGGTACTTTATTGATTTGTGTTCTGAAAGTTCATATATTTAATATCTATTGCTTTACCCTCAACCTTCCTTACAAATTGAGCAATTTAATCAATTTTTTGGTCGTGGTTTAGTTTTTTAACAAATCCAACAAGACTGTTCTTGAATCAATCATGTTTTTCCAATTTAATTATCTTTTTGTTTCACTGATAAGAACATCTAACAACTGTCCTGCGATCAATGTTTGCCGGATACTGTTGAATTGCTGCTCCTGAACAGTGGCATAATATTGATGGTCCTCAATTAATACTGTATTCATTAGGGGATTGAAAGAGTGCAAACATTGTGTTTGTACTTTCTTTATACAGGGAACCTGCATTCTGTCTGAAGAGACAAAGAACTGTAGACGCTGGTTTATAACAAAAAGACACAAAGTTTTGGAGTAGCAGAGTGGGTCTGGCAGGATATCTGGGAAATATGGATATGTGATGTTTTAGATCGAGACCCTTCTTCAGACTGTAGAACGGTCCCGACCCGAAACGTCACCTATCCATGTTCTCCAGAGATGCTGCCTGACTCACTGAGTTACTCCAACACTTTGTGGCTCTTTATGCAATCTGTTTAGAAAGGGCACACTGCAAACATTCAGTGTTTACTTTTAGAATGACTTACCTATCTAGAATAATAGAATGATGGAAGGTTTTCAACTCAGAAGGAGGCTATTTGGCCCATTGTGTTATTTTCCAGCTGGAAAAGAATAACACAGCTCAATCCCACCTCCCAAGAATGCTCTGCAGTTTTGTAGTTCACATCCTATACACACATCCCAATACATTTAATGCGATCAGAATTTTCACATTTATCATCCTTTTGGAGTTAGAGGCCACTGCCAACTCGGATGAAAAATAAATTTCTCTCATCTCCCTGTCTATTCTTTGAACAATTTTTTTGAATTTTTGTCCTTAGATTCTATGTGTAACAAAAAAAAGCACAAAGTGCTGGAGTAAATCAGCAGGTTAGGCAGCATCCCTGGAGAAGATAGATAGGTGACATTTCAGGTCAGGACCCTTTTCAGACTCAGTGTAACTTTAAGTATATATTCCCATGTTCTGGATGGCTTTTCAAACTTGACAAAAAGGAGAAAATGTAATAATATCTACTATATTTGCAAGCATATTTTGAAATTGTTAGAACCTCTAATGTTTTGTATTTTATTCTTCATAGACTGCCATGAGGGCTGTTCCGAGTTATATCCAGGGACCTGATTATGCTGATCATCCATTAGGTATCCTAATATTCACTTGCAACTAACATAAATTGAAATGTATATAACTTGAGGCTTTACTTTAACTGAAACCTACAGTTTGGTGTTCATAGTTGTTTGATGCCCTTCACTTCGAATTCACTTTGGAGTTTTTCTCACCAGTGATTGGAGCATAAGGTTTTGTGTATAATGATTCAATAACTACAATACATTTGGTGTTTGTTCAGTTGATGAAGAGACGAGGATGAAAATTGTAAAGGAAACACAGAGAATTGGGAAATACGCATGCTGGGAAAATGGGGCAAATAAAAAAACTGCTGGAAGAAGTCAATGGCTCAGCAGCATCTGTGGAGGTAAAGGGATGATGATGCAGGATCCTGACCTAAAAACATCAACTATCCCTTTTCCTGCAAAAATGCTTCCTAACTCGCTTAGTGCTACCAGCAATTTGTTGCTGAATTTTGTAGTGAATCAGTATGTGTTGGGTGAGATTCCACGTGGTCTATATTCACTTGAAAACATGAGATTCCAGTTGTTTGTGACATATTCAAAGGAATTGGATGTAAATGTAGATGGTTGATAAGTTTATAGATGACACTAAATAGGTGAAGTCACGGACTTCACCTATTTAGGAAGTCTGTCAAATAGATTAGTTACAGAAATGGGCAGAGAATTGGCAGATGGAATATCAAACAAATGTGAGTTGTAACTGTTTGGAAGGACAAATATAAGGGGAAAGTATACAGTTAGTGAATGGCAAGAGCCCTAACAGCATTGATGTGCAGAGGGATCTTGAGGTCCAAGCCCACAGCTCACCGTAAGTGGCAACATAAGTAGAAAGAATGGTAGGGCAATTGGTATGCTTGCCTTGATCAGTCAGGGGTCAGGAAGACATATTGCAGCTTTATAGGACTTTGGTTAGTGAGTATAGTGTGGACTTTGTGTCGCTCCATTACAGGAAGGACGCAGGGGCTTAAGAGAGTGTGAAGAAGAGGTTTACCAGAATGCTACCTGGATTAGAGGGTATTAACTATAGGGAGACATGGGACCAACTTTCTTGAGCATCAGATGTTGACACGGAGACCTGATAGAAGTATATAAAATGATGAGAGGCGTGGATGGTGTAGACAGTCAAAACCTTTCTCTCAGGTTGAAAACGTCCAACACTGGAGGGCAGAGCTTTAAAGGAGATGTGTCAGACAAGTTTTTTTACACAGAGGGTGGTGGATGCCTGGAACATGCTGCCAGTGGTGGTGATGGAGGAAGATACAATAGATTACATTAAAGAGGCTTTTGGATAGGCACATGGATATGCAGGGAACTGAGGAATATGGATCCTGCATAGGCAGAGGAGGTTAGTTTAAATTTGCATCGTGTTTGGCACGGACATTGTGGGCTGAGGGGCCTGCTCCTGGCTCTACAGTTTTACATATGTTATGCTTTCACCCTACATCTTGCCCTATAAGCATAATCTTTTTATACCTTTAACCTCATCAAGCTTCTCTTTAAATGCATCTTTGCTATTTGATTCAAAGCAAGTTCCATATTCATCCTGCTCTTTGGGAAAAGGTGTTTTAAATTCCTGTAAAATGAAGTGTTATTATTATACTTGTGATCTATAGTTCTGGTCTTCCCAAGTTGTTGGTATGTTTATTTGTCCAACATGTTGAACCCCTTTAGACTTTAGAGATACAGTGCGGAAACAGGCCCTTCGGTCCACCGAGTCCGCGACAGCCAGCAATCACCCTGTACACTAGCACTATCCTACACAGTAGGGACAACTTCCATTTTTTTTTTCCCGAAGCCAAATTCACCTACAAACCTGTACACCTTTGGGAGGAAATTGGAGCACTCCTAGAAAACTCACACAGTCACAGGGAGAACGTACAAACTCCATTGAACATCTGAATCCCTTAGCATTTAAAATGAGGTAAAATGACCTTGCCCATTGCATATAACCAAGGAAGTGTAGGCCACTCACCCTTCAAACCTGCTCTATCTATCTGACTACCTCTGACGATAACCTCAATTCCACATCCATCTGCCTTCTGATAATCTATCACCCGTTGTCGTTATCTATCATGGCCTTAGACTTTGCCTACACTGCCATTTGAGGAAGAAAGTTCCAAGGACATTTAAAAGACAGGTACACAGATAGAAAGGCTTAGAGGGATGTGAACCAAACATGGGCCTTGATGAAATGGGGCATCTTGGTCAGCATGGACGAGTTGGGCCAAAGGGCCTGTTTCTGTGCTGTATGACGGCACAAGAAGACACAGTGGCACGGCGGTAGTTGTTGCCTTACAACGCCAAAGACCTGCCTAATCCTCACTAAGGGTGCTGTTTGTATGGAGTTTGTACATTCTCCCTGTGACCGCGTGGATTTTCTCTGGGTTTGTAGGTTAATTGGCTTTGGTAAATTGTTAAATTGTCACTAGTGTGTGTAGGTTAGTGTACAGGGTGATCGCTGGTCAGTGCAGACTCGTGGGCCAAAGGGCCTGTTTCTGCGCTGCATCTCTAAAGCCTAAAGAGGAAACATTTCTCCAGATCGTCCCCGTTACTCCAAGAACCTCTCTCTCACTCTTCCAAATTTAAAGGGATATAAACCTAGTCTTTCCACTCTTTCCTCGTAAAAGAACCGTCCAATTTCAATTACAGTGCCCTCCATAATGTTTGGGACAAAGACCCATCATTTATTTATTTGTCTCTGTACTCCAGAATTTGTAATAGAAAAAATCACATGTGATTAAAATGCACATTGTCAGATTTTAATAAAGGCCATTGTTAAACATTTTGGTTTCAACATGTAGAAATTACAGCTGTGTTTATACATAGTCCTCCCCATTACAGGGCACCATAAATAGAATCCCAAATTTCCTGGAATTTGATGGTACAGGTGCACAACCTTTTATCCGAAAGCCTTGGGACCAGACGCTTTTCGTAATTCGGAATTTTTCGGCTTTCGGATTGGAAGATTTTTAGCGTAGATTTTAACGGCTGGCTCAGTGGTAGAGTGCTCGGCTCGTATCCGCAAGGTCGCGAATTTGCGCCTCGATCCCGGCAGTTACTCGATCGCGAGTTTGAGTCTTCAATGTAGTTTTTTCTTGCAGAATAGGAGAGAATAGGGAGGGTTAGGCTGGGATCATTCTCTGCGAGATAATCTTAGTGCGGGAGACAAGTATAGGAGAGGTGTACTGACTGTGTGGGCAGAACTTTGGAAGTGATTGCCCACCATTCTCAAAAGCCGCTGTGTCTCCCTATCCCTCCAACTCCAGAGGAATCCGCTCCCCGATGGGCCGCTACGGCGACAAGTGGCAGTTCGCCCACAGCCCGAGCTGCGCCACCCCAAGAACAAGACGTACCTTGCACACCATCAGCTTCTGCCCCTACGGGGAGCGTGTTCCTCTGGAGTTGGAGCGGGGCTGGGCTGGAGTTGCTGATCTGGGATCTCCGTGCTTGCAGTGGGCCTGGGGGTCGGTGTCCCGATGAGGGGGCGCAGCTCGGGCTGTGGGCGAACTGCCACTTGTCGCCGTAGCGGCCCATCGGGGAGCGGCTTCTGGTGGTCCTGACGTCTTCGGCCACCACCCTGTACAGGAGCTGAGACTGGGAACTGTACCACCCTTGCAGGTGAGCAGGAGAGTGGGGTTGTTTGCAGTTGCAGAGGGAGGGGGCAAGGGCGGTACAGTTCCCAGTCTCAGCTCCTGTCCAGGGTGGTGGCCGGAGACGTCAGGACCAACAAGAACCCGCTCCCCGATGGGCCGCTACAGCGACAAGTGGCAGTTCGCCCACAGCCCGAGCTGCGCCCCCTCATCCGCAACCCGGGTTCCTCTGGAGTTGGAGCGGGGCTGGGCTAGAGTTGCTGCTGGCTGTGAGTCTCCAGGATCTCCGTGCTTGCAGTCGGTGTCCCGTTGGTCCTGATGTCTCCGGCCACCGCCCCGGACAGGAGCTGAGACTGGGAACTGTACCGCCCTTGCCCCCTCCCTCTGCAACTGCAAACAACCCCACTCTCCTGCTCACCTGCAAGGGCGGTACAGTTCCCAGTCTCAGCTCCTGTACAGGGGGGTGGCCGGAGACGTCACAGCCCGAGCTGCGCCCCCTCATCTGCAACCCCAAGAACAAGACGCATCTGGCACACCATCAGCTTCTGTCCCTACGGGAAGCGTGTTCCTCTGGAGTTGGAACGGGGCTGGGCTGGTGCTGGCTGTGGGTCTCTGGGGTCTCCGTGCTTGCAGTGGGCCTGGGGGTCGGTGTCCCGTTGGTCCTGACGTCTCCGGTGACTGGCACTGACCTGTTGGCTGGCATCGCCGACGTGCAGACAGTGCAAAGCCCCCGCGCCGGTGCAATGGGAGAGGGGAGGGAAGGGGTCACACACATGGCTGGGAAGCAGAGGGGTGTAGGTGGGGTGAAACTGAAGGGAGTGACAATCTGCTGCTGCCTGCCAGTTAAAACGTTCCCACGCAAGACTCACGATACACTGTGTATTGTGAGTCTACCGTGGGAACTTTTTAACTCAGCGGGCAGGCAGCAGCAGATTGTCAATTATTAACCCTCCCGCGCAATATACCCTCACCTCTTTTATGAATGTGGATTTAGTTCCCCTTTCTTCGAGGACCGACCGGAGGTTCCGCTGTCACCTCTGCGGGCCGCCCTCGGTGAACGTTTTCAAGGACCTTTCTTCAAGGACTGAAAAAATGTCCGCTATTCGGAGCTTTTCGTTATTTGGATCTTCGGATAAAAGGTTGTGCACCTGTATTTCCTGAAATTTTCAAAAATGCTTCCTGCGTGCTATTTATTATTGGGTTTTTTTCACGGGAACACGTTACCTATACAAAGAAGAACCAGGCAAAACAGATGTGTGTAACTACACCATATCTGCCTGCTTCTGTTACTCACTTTTACAGTGTCATGCAAGGCAGCTTTCGTTGCCTCCAACAGCTTTCGTTGTCTTCGTTTTTACATCCTGCTCTCATGTGTCTCTGCTCTCTGCTCTCTGCTCTCTGCTCTCTGCTCTCTCCCTCTCCCTCTCCCTCTCCCTCTCCCTCTCCCTCTCCCTCTCCCTCTCCCTCTCCCTCTCCCTCTCCCTCTCCCTCTCCCTCTCCCTCTCCCTCTCCCTCTCCCTCCCTCTCCCTCTCCCTCTCCCGGAACTCAAAGGGGTGAGACATGCAAGGATTGCATGAGGCTGCCTCACCCGCTGAGTTTCTCCCGCATTTTTGTCTACCTCTGTGAACATGTGATTTGATGCCTGCCATCTGGGTGGGACGGGGATGGGATCCATGTGTACATATGATAGAATGGCCCGCCATCCGCTCACAGACATGCGTCCAGGCCCCTATGCAGAACAAGGTTGCCGACCCCTGGTTTAAACCTTTAAGCACCAAACCGGCAGTGCTGTGTGTGTTACCTTTACACCCTTTCGTGGGTTGGATGCGGAAATTTCCCGAAATTATTCAATTTCCCTAAAATTACCCGAAAACAGCCAGTTTCCCGAATTTTGGGTAATTTCCTTCAAACAGTGTGCAGTGTAGCCTCTATTTCTGTTCATGAAGTTTTCTGCGGACAGTGGTCATTGACAAATCCTGACTCCTGTAGTGTTTCTGATCTGTCAGACAGGCGTTTGGGGATTTTTCTTTATTATAGAGAGAATTCTTCCGTCATCAGCTGTGGAGGTCTTCCTTGGCCTGCCAGTCCCTTTACGTTTACTAAGCTCACCAGTGCTCTCTTCTTAATGATGTTCAAAACAGTTGATTTTGGTAAGCTTAAGGTTTGGCTGATGTCTTAAACAGTTTTATTCTTGTTACTCATTCTCATAATGGCTTATTTGACTTTCATTGGCACAACTTTGGTCCTCGTTGATAAACAGCAATCAAAGTTTCCAAAGGTGGGAAAGACGAGAGGAAAGACTACGTGCTCCCTTATACCTGCGTTAAGGAGGCATTTAAACACACCTGAGCAATTACAAACACCTGTGAAGCCGTGTGTTGCAAACATTATGGTGCCTGGAAATGGGGGGACAATGTATAAACACAGCTGTAATTTTTACATGGTGAATCCAAAATGTGCAAAAATGCCCTTTAATAAAATTTGATAAAGTGCACTTTAACCACATGTGATTTTTTCTATTACAAATCTCAAATTGTGGCATGCAGAGGCAAATAAATAAATGACGGTCTTTGTCCCAAACATTATGGAGGGCACTGTATTTCAGAGGTTCTGACAGAAAGTCTTGAACTTGAAACATTAACTCCGCTTCTTTTTTCCCACAGATGCTACCTGACCAGCTGAGTATTTCCAGCATTTACTGTTTTTGTTCCATGCTATTGTACTGAGTTCCACAGGCAATAAATGTATTCGCTTTCCCCACTTTTTCTGTACCTAAATACCAGCATTTACAAATCATGCATTAGGTCACCTGAATATAGAACAGGCCCTTCAGCCCACAATGTCTGTGCAGAACATGATGTCAAGGCCATCCCTTATCTACCTGTATATAATCCATATCCTTCCATTTCCTGCATTTCCATATCCCTATACAAAAGTATTTTAAATGCCATTAATGTATCTGCTTCAACCACCTGGCAGTACATTCCAGGCCCCCACCACCCACTGTGTAAAAAAAATAATGCCCTGCACATCTCCTTTAAACTTTGCAGCTCTCATCTTAAAATATATCTGTATCCCAGAGCTCAGCGTTTTGTCACTTCTGCGCAATGTTTAATAACAATTATAACATCTAGTGACATCATTCATAAGTTACAGGAGCTGAATTCAGCCATTCGGCCCATCAAGTCTACTCCGCCATTCAGTCATGGCTGATCTTTCTGTCCCTCTCAACCCCATCATTGTAAGTCAGTTTTGCACCTTCCTTGTGCCTCTATGTTATATTTATAATATGGACAGTGCACGGTTATCCACAGTAGTACATACAACAATTCTATTTTTAAATTCTAAAGCGCTAGATATTAAACCAATGCTTTTTTTACGTGGCCTTGGCAATGGGTTTGAAAATAGTTTTTTAATCTTTCCACCCAGCCTGATATTGGACACTATTTAGGCTAGTGACATCATGAAAGGGATTCTATCGCAATAGCATGATAATTTACCTTCCCTCTCTCTTCCAAGGTGTTTCTGAATCCGAACAGTCCTTAAAAGGAACATCCCAAATCAAAATTCTGCCTCCAGAAGACATAGAAGCAATGCGTCTAGTATGTCGAGTAAGTTGTGACGCTTCATTTTGTCTTATAAGACGCGGGAATCAGAACGATGCACTGCGTTTTCGGCCCTGCCATATAATCATAATAGATTTACATATAGTTACTGTGAAATGGAATCCTCCATTTGAGTTCACTGAATACTTCAATGCTAATATTCCTGAGACTGCACCATGAAGGGTTACAAAGGACTTTAACCAAAGTATGGCAAACGCGCTATAATGAACATTACTAGTATAACTACATGGAATTACAGATAGACTTTAGACACACAGAGCGGAATCAGGACCTTTGGCCCACTAACTCCACGCCGACCCGCGATCACTCCGTAGGCTAACACTGTACTGCACACTAGGGACACTTTATAATTTTACAAAAGCCTATTAACCGACAAACCTGTTTGTCTTGTGGGAAGTGTGGGAAGAAACTGGAGCACCTGGATGTTGAGTGAATCAAACGTACTCACTGATCTGGTACAACAGTATTTATTGTGTAATGCATACACCACACTACAGCATGTTACTTCTGCTGTACAGCAGCACTGACTGGCAGCACATGTCGGGTTGCGATAATATGAATAGTCTGGTAGTAGGCGGAGCGTATAATAATAAAGCACTACATTGGTTAGTAAGTAAAGTAACCGATCTACACCGGATAAACCCCTTGCAGTCACAGGGAGAATGTACAAACTCTGTACAGACAACACCTGTGGTCAGGATGGAATGCAGGTCTTTGGCGCTGTAAGGCAGCAACTCTACTGCTGGAACACCATGCCGTTCTCAATGCTAGAATCTTGAATAAAACACAATGTGCAGGAATAACTCAGCAGGTCAGACAGCATCTTTAGACATGGATTAGCAACATTTTGGGTCAGGATTAGTATGAATCAGTCTGAAGGAGGTTCTCAACCCAAAACGTCACAAACCTATGTCCTCCATAGATGCTGCCTGGCCCGCTAAGTTACTTCAGCACTTTGCGTTTTAATCAATGAGCATTACTATTGAGCAATTTTTTTTGGCAGCTTTAACATTCTGATGTTAAAACATCAACAATATACTTAGAGAAATGTATAAAATTATGAGAGGCATAGATATCTAGACAGTCAGAATCTTTTTCCTAGAGTAGAAATGTCAAAGGACATAGCTTTGAGGTGATAGGGGCAAAGTTTAAAGGAGATTTGCAGGGCACAGGCTGTGGAGGGTGCCTGGAACGCGCTGCCCGGGGTGGTGGTGACCGGCAACAGTGGCGTTTAAGAGGCTTTTAATTGAGCACAATTGAGGAAGAAGCAGAGACTAGGCTGTGGGAGAGCTGGGAAGGAGGGAGAAAGCAAGGACTACCTGAAACTGGAGAAGTCAATGTTCATATCGCTGGAGTGTAAACTACCCAAGCGAAATATGAGGCGCTGCTCCTGTCAAAGTAGTAAGTTTAAAGGGGGAGGGAGAAGTTTGGTCAAAGTACTTTTGGGAGGGACTTCACAGGGTTATGCCGGTGTTAGAAACCTAATTTCATGATGCTCAAGAAAGCTCATATTCTTGAATGTCCAAACTTGGTGTTGATTTTGTTACCAAATCACAACCCAGTCTTTGAGTCTACTGCAATCGTGTATCAGTTATAAAGTTGCTGCTGCACTAAGCTCCCAAGTAAATCATTATTCAAAGTCATGTGAATTATTTTGATGCTGTTGCATAACCTGTTGAAAGCAAGTTAAAAGCTTAGTTTCCACCTTAGCAAGAAAAATCAGATAATATGCCACATTTGTTGTCTTTTCAAAATTATACTAAGAGGTTGAATCAATTAAACAACAAATCTTTTTCCATCAAAATGATTGATCGCTAACATGTGCTGCTGTCTCACACGCCAGAGACCCAGGTACGATCCTGACTTTGGGTATTGTCTGTGTGGAGTTTGCCTTTTCTCCCTGTGACTAAGTGGGTTTCCTGGAGGTGCTCCGGTTTCCTCTCACACATCAAAGACATGCAGGTTTTTAGATTAATTGGCCTCTGTAAATTACCCCTAGTGTGTAGGTAGTGGGTGCGAAAGTAGAAGGACATAGAACTAGTATGAACGAGTGATCGATTGTCAGCATGAACTTGATCGGCTGAAGGGCCTGTTTCCATGCTGTATCTCTAAACTAAACAAAACGTGACATTAGGCAACACTCAAGGATGTTGGTTCATATAGTGCCTTAATGCAGTTAAACATTAAAATGGCTTTCTATGGTTTTTGTGCTGCTGGAATTCACTCATTTGACTTGTGTTGCAGCTCGCTCGGGAGGTTCTAGATGTTGCTTCAATGATGGTACGACCTGGAGTCACAACTGAAGAGATTGATCGCGCTGTTCACATGGTATGGAGCTTTTATATATGGGATAAACTAACAATAGTTGAAATTAATGTGTAGGAAGGAACTGCAGATGCTGGATTACACCGAAGATAGACATAAAGCGAGTCAGGCAGCATCTCTGGAGAAAAGGAATAGGTGATGTTTCAGGTCGAGACCCTTCTTCAGACTGTCTCTGAGTCAGGGCCGAAACGTCACCTATTCCTTTTCACCAGGGATGCTGCCTGACCCATTGAGTTACTCCAGCAATTTGTGTCTATCCAACTAACTTCGGTCTGAAC
The DNA here is from genome assembly GCF_028641065.1 of Leucoraja erinaceus. NCBI lineage: Eukaryota > Metazoa > Chordata > Chondrichthyes > Rajiformes > Rajidae > Leucoraja > Leucoraja erinaceus. The sequence goes on along the minus strand of NC_073377.1, from coordinate 109,436,413 downwards.
CCTATTAATCTCAGGACCGCTCTCTATTTGTTGGTAGGATGGTTCAGTTGCCTGATAACTGCTGGTAAAAAGCTGTCCCTGAATTTGGAGGGGTGCGTTTTCACACTTCTCCTCTTGCCTGATGGGAGAGGGAAGAAGAGCGAGTGGCGCTGCTCCCTAACCACGATGGCACTGCTCCCTAACCATGCTGTGGTGCATCCCAAATAAACTGTTAAACGTATGGAGGTTGTACGTTATCCCTGTGACGGCATGGGTTTCCTCCGGGTGCTCCGGTTTTCTCCCACATCATAAAGATGTGCAGGTTTGTAGGTTAATTGACCTCTGTAAAATTGCCCCTAATGTGTACGAGTGAATGAGAATGGGAGATAACAAAGAATTAGTGTGAACGGTTGATCGATGGAAGAGGGGAGAAAAGGGAGTGACACTCATCCTTGATTATGTTGGTGGCCTTGACGAGGGAGCGTGAAGTGAGAAATACATTTTGGAAATAAATACTTGTGTTTTCTCCCGTGCAAGTGCAAAGAAATGTAAATAACATCTTATTAATGTTTTACTCAATCTCTTGCGTACAAACAATCTTAAACCTCTCAGTGGTTGTGGCACCGCAGTTTGTAAATAGCCTGCGGTCACAATAGAAGCATGCAGAGGAACGTTCTTATCAGCAGCTGGCACAGCACTACCCACATTATACCAGTCATCATGCCGAGTGGGCAAATATCATTCACGTGAACTCCCACTTGAGCCACCAGCGAATATAATGTCTGCTTAATCTTTAATAGTAGTGTTATTCTTAAAACACCCACATTGATGCTGTGGTGTAAAGCCACAAATAATTCTAAGATGGTGATTTTGTTTTTTTCAATGATTTGAACTGAGATAGCATTACAATACTTGCATTGTTTAATACATTTGCCAATTGATCATCTGATATAGCAGTTCCCTCATCTGGTGCAGCGGGCCCCTCAGCAGAGAATGGCTTGTCATCGTTTAGTTTAGAGATACTGCATGGAAATAGGCCCTCAGCCCTCCGAGTCCATGCCGACCATCGATCAGCCTATACACTAGCTATATCCTACACACCAGGGACATTTGCAATCTTTTTTTAAACCAAAACCAACTAACTTACAAATCTATAGTTCTTTGGCGTGTGGGAGGAAACCGGAGCACCCGGGGAAAACCCACGCGGTCATGGGGAGAAAGTACAAACTCCGTACAGACGGCACTCGTAGTCAGGATCGAACCCGGGTCTCTGGCGCTGCAAAGCAGCAACTCTCCCGCTGCACCATCATGCCTTCATGGTGTAGAAACAAGGAACTACAGATACTAGTTTACAGAAAAGGACACTAAGTGCTGGAGTAACTGAGCAAGTCAAACAGCAGCATCTCTTGACAACAAGGATAGGTGACGTTTTGGGTCCTGAAAAGTCACCAATCTGTTCTTCAGAGATGCTACCTGACACGCTGAATTACCCCAACACTTTGTGTCCTCTCTTCCAGCCTGACATGGTTTTGGAAGCTTAAGGAGGGATATAGTTTAGTTTATTGTCATGTGTACCGAGGTACAATGAAAAGTTTTTGTTGCGTGCAAACCAGTCAGTGGAAAGACTATACTTGATTACAGAGTCATCTACAGTGTAGATGATGAAGTGAATAATAGTCTGAGGAGGTAGATAGTAGCTCAGCATTGCTCTCTAAGCGTGGAGTCATACATTTTGGTACTAGGAATAAAGGCATAGACTATTTTTTAAATGGGGAGAGAATTCAGAAATCGGAGGTGCAAAGGGACTTGAGAGTGCTGGTGGAGGATTCCCAAAAAATTAATTTCCAAGTTGAATTGGTAGTATGGGAGGCAAATGCAATGCTAGCATTTAAAATAGGGATATAATGCTGAGGCTTTATAAGGCACTGGTCAGACTGCATTTGGAGTATTGGGAGCAATTTTGGGCCCCAAATCTGAGGAAGGATGTGCTGGTGTTGGAGGGGTCCAGTGGATGTTTGCGTGAATGATCCCAGGAAAGTTTGGGTTAACATATGATAAGCATCTGACGGCACTGAGCGAGTCAAACGGTAATCGCTGTAGTTTAGAAGAGTGATGGAAGACCTCATTTGAACTTACCAAATAGTGAAAGGCCTTGATAGAGTGAATGTCGAGAGGATGTTTCCACTAGTGGGAGAGGCGAGGACCAGAGGGCACAGCCTCAGAATAAAAGGACATACCTTTCGAAAGGAGGTGAGGAATTTGTTTAGTCAGAGGGTGGTGAATCTGTTGAATTTATTGCCACAGACGGTTGCAGGAGGCCAAGTCAATGGGTAAGTCGGAGATTGATAGATTCTTGATTAGTACGGGTGTTGGGTTATGGGGAGAAGGCAGGAGAATGGAGTTGGGAAGGAATGATAGATCAGCCATGATAGAATGGTGGAGTAGATTTGATGGGCTGAATGGCCTAATTCTGCTCCTAGAACTTATGAACTCTAGTTGTTGATAGGATGGTTCATTTGCCTGATAACAGCTGGGAAGCAGCTGAGTCTTGGAGAGCAGACCATTGAGTCCTTCAAGTAAATGAGCTGCTATAACATTTAACTTCATTATGTTTCTAGACTGCTTGCATATGTGGTCTGATGTACGGACGTCCCCAACCCAAGCCACTTTACAAGCAAGTGTAAAGATAGATAGATATAGCAATAGAAATAGCTGTTTCATAGATGGTTCATCTGTCACCCAACATCTTCCTTTGTTTCTCTGTATATATCCGTGTCTAACAAAATAATAGCTGGTGTTTCAAATGATTCATTGAGCTGCTGTGTACATTACTTGGTGTGCTGCTGATGTTTATCCTGTTGACAAATTTGGGTGTCCGTTTCTCTATTGTGGCACCTCAGTCATTCATAGATATGAGGAATTGCTGAAGCCTACTGAGTTAATTCCCATCATCCTTACACTTCCCCCTCATCTGTATCAACCTATTAACACGCTTCTCCTCTCTTTGAGTTTTCTTCCCCCCCCCCCCCCCCCCCCATCAGTCCGAAGAAGTGTGTCCCCAACCTGAACCATAGCCTATTCATGTTCTCCAGAGATGCTGCCCGACCCGCTGAGTTGCTCCAGCACTTTGTGTCCTTTTTTGTAAACTGGCAACTGCAGTTCCTTGTATCCACCAGATCTTTGTTCTGCTTCATAACTATTGTAATTATCTCAATAAGTTGCCCTAAAATACCTGAACTTGAATATTAGCTTTCATTTGTCTTTCATTTCTTTCCTTAATAGTGCCGTCTGGAGTTCACATAAATAACATCCCTCATTATTCCAACTACGCCATCAGTTTAACACACAGTCCTGGAGGAACTCAGCAGGTCAGGCAGCATCTGTGGAGGGAAATGGTCAGACGACATTTCGGGTCGGCACCCTTCTCAGATGCTGCTTTGCCTTTTGTTCAGGATTCCAGCGTCTGCAGTTTCTTGAGTTTGTTTCTTCAAAAAAAGTTGGCTAGATATACATATTCACAATGGGTTTTATCTGATCGTCAAATATCTCTAACTGCTCAAGTAATCAGTGTTTAAATATAAAATACAATAAATATTTTGAGTTGAGTTTGAAATCTGCACACTGGCTGGCGTGTGAGATTAAAAAATATTTACTTTAGAAGGAAAAAAAGAACATGACACAGATTACCTAGATTCCAGAAATACCAAACGGTTCTTACTAAGAAGTTTAATGGATATGAGCGGGATAAGTCTTGTACACAGAGGGTGGTGGGGGGCCTGGAACACTCTCACAGGGGTAGTGGTGGAGGCAGATACGATAGTGGCATTTAAGATGCTTTTGGATAGGCACATGGAGTTGCAGAGAATAGAGGGTAATGGATCATGGACAGGCAGATGAGATAAGTTTAACTTGGCATCATGTATGGCATAAACATTGTGAGTCAAAGGGTCTGTTCCTTTGCTGTACTGTTCAACGTTCTTTGTTCTAAGTTTACATTCCAAACTATTGCAACACTACTTCGGGTTTTCCATTTACAGGAGTGGCACAGTGAGAATGTGTCGAGGATCCTGAAGGCTGTGGGAATACAAGTAGTTGCAAGGGGGATCAGGAAAGCGATGGGATTGGGTGCCGGCATCAGTGTGTAGCCAGCTTGCATGGAGGGTGTGTGAGGAGGAAGAGAAGCAATGAGGGATGTGTTGGTCAAGGGGTCCGCCTGCTGAGCCCTGTGTGTCCGAGACAACAAGAGTATGAGCTTGTTGTCAAGCCTTTAATTATGTTTTAGTAAAAATAAAATTGTACTTGTATCTATAGCTTAGTTTGGGGATGGAATGTGTGTGAATGTTACCCCACACTTCTACCAGAGAGATCAGGTCTACTTTTTATAGAAATTACCATGTCACATTCTGTCAAAGGTTTCTTTACAATTCAAGGCATAAACACGACTTAATTTTAATTAAGGGTGAGAGTTTCAGTTTATTCAATGCACACTGGGGTGTAATTTTTAATTATTTTCAGGTTTGCATGCACAAATCTAGCAGTAAAAAGATTAACAAAAATGGCTGGGACCTTAAAAGAGGATTAAGGAAGATAACCGGCCATGTTTGGAATAAAAAAGGATGATTGACATTTATACCAGGATGCCATCAAATTCTTCGTGTGCATGAAACTCGTAAACGAAATACACGTGGTAATGATAAATCCAATTAAAGCTAAAAAAACCCAGCGGACGTGCAACAATTGTCGTGTAATCTATAGAAACATAGACAATAGGTGCAGGAGTTGGCCATTCAGCCCTTCGAACCAGCACCGCCATTCAATATCATGGCTGATCATCCAAAATCAGTACCCCGTTCCTGCTTTTTCCCCATATTCCTTGATTCTGTTTGGCCTAAGAGCTATATCTAACTCTCTCTTGTAAACATCCAGTGAATTGGCCTCCACTGCCTTCTGTGACAGAGAATTCCACAGATTCACAACTCTCTGGAGGAAAACGTTTTTCCTCATTGCAGTCCTAAATGGCCTACCCCTTATTCTTAAACTGTAACCCCCAGTTCTGGATTCCCTCAACATCGGGAGATTTATTTCTGCATCTAGCCTGTCCAATCCCTTAAGAATTGTATTTCTTCCTGTGAATCCCTCTCATCCTTCTAAATTCCAGTGAATACGCCCAGTCAACCGATGTCATATGTCAATCTCGCCATCCCGGGAATTAACCTGGTGAACCTACGCTGCACTCCCTCAACTACACACAATACTCCAGGTATGGTCTCACCAGGACCCTGTACAACTGCAGTAGGACCTTGCTCTTATACTCAAATCCTTTCGCTATGAGGGCCAACGTGTCATTTGCTTTCTTCACTGCCTGCTGTACCTGCATGCTTACTTTCAGTGACTAATGTACAAGAACACACAGGTCACGTTGCACCTCCCCTTTTCCTAATCTGACATAATTCAGATAATAATCTGCCTTCTTGTTCTTGCCACCAAAGTGGATAACCTCACATTTATCCACATTATATTGCATCTGCCATGCATCTGCCTACTCACCCAACCTATCCAAGTCACCCTGCAGTCTCATAGCATCATCCTTGCAGCTCACACTGCCACCTAGCTTTGTGTCATCCGCAAACTTGGAGATGTTACATTTAATTCCTTCATCTAAATCGTTAATATATATTGTAAATAACTGGGGTCTCTGTACTGAGCCTTGCGGTACCCCACTAATCACTCCTTGGCATTCTGAAAAGGACCTGTTAAATCCTTCCTCTGCCAACCAGTTCTCTGTCCATGTCAGTACTAATCTCTTGTCTTGGACTTCGTCAAAGGCTTTTTGAAAGTCCAGATACACCACATACACTGGCTCTCCCTTATCAATTCTACTTGTTACATCCTCAAAAAATTCCAGAAGATTAGTCAAGCATGATTACCCCTTCATAAATCCATGCTGACTTTGACCGATCCTGTTACTGCATTCCAAATGCACCGTTATTACATCTTTAATAATTGGCGGCGCGACTCACCCGTTGCAGCGGCCCCTACAGCCTGTCTGTCTTTTTTTAATTTTTTGTCTAGTTAAATGTAGTGCTTGGTGTTTTTTAATAGTATTTTTAAATGTGTAAATGTGGGGGGGGGGGGGGGGGGGGGGGGGGGGGGGGGAAACTGTTTAAATCTCTTCCCTGTCCGGGAGACCCGACTTTTTTCCCTGTCGGGTCTCGGCTGTCGTTGGGGCCTAGCACCGTGGAGCAGCCTCCAACCTGAACGAGCCGGGGGCTCCAGTCCCGGAGACTGCGGAGCTGCGGAGCTGCGGACTCACCATCGTCGGGGCTGGCCAGCCTCGGAGCGTGGGGAGCGGTGGTGACACGCTGCTGCGACTCGACTCCTGGGGCCCGGAGGCTCCAGCAACGCAGCCGCAGGTCCGGTGGACTGTGACATCGGGAGCTCGCGGGTCCGGGGGGAGAGAGAGAGACCGCTTCCCGGAGCTCCCGCAACGCGACTTCTCCAGCCGGTGTCACGGGGTTGGAACAACCCGGACCGGGACCGTACATCACCCGGTGCGGCTTCATGGCCGTGGGACTCACCATCGCCCGTGGGGGTTCCAACCTTGGACTTTCAGACCGGGAGCGGGGCCGTAAATCGCCCCGCGCGGCCTAAAATGGCCGTGGGACTCATCATCGCCCGCCTGGGGCTTGGACATCGGGAGAGACACGGAGAACAGGGGAGAGAAAAGACTTGCCTTCCATCACAGTGGCTTCACTGTGATGGATGTTTGTGTGAATTTGATTATGTGTATGTCTGTAAGACAGTGTCTTTGTTTGTATGGCTGTGGAAACAACATTTCGTTTGAGTCTCACTGGGGCTCAAATGATAATAAATTTGTATTGTATTGTATTGTATAACCAAATTGAGCATTTTGCCCACTACCGATGTAAGGCTAACTGGTCTATAATTCCTCGTTTTCAATCTCCCCCTCTTAAAAAGGGCCACCTCCTTGATTACTCTGGGATGCAGACCATCAGGCCCTGGGAATATGACCACAAGGGGTACTGAACGATTGGCACCCCACCAACAGTCTGGTTATTTTTTTTGTCTTTTAAAAACATTTTTGTGCGTTTTATAATTTTGTGTAAATGTTCTCCGGTTTGTTTTATGTGGGGGGAGGGAGAAACTTTTCTTTCAGTTTCTTACCTTGCCAGAGACGTGATGTGTCTGGGTCGCTCGTGTCTCCGGTCGCTTTGAGGCCCATCATTGATGGAGCTGGAAGCCTCCTCGGACCGACCTTGGGCCCCACAGCGGGGCACGGAATTAATATCAGAGCCGATCCCTTGCCTGGGATCGCTCCAACCGCAGCCTGCGGACCTACCATCAAGAGCTCGCAGTGTCGGGAGAGGCTAGTCGACGAACGCAGAGGCATGACCAGCCCCGTCGCGGGGTTCGATCGCCCGGCGCGGGGCTGCTGACATCCCCCTGATGCAGGAGCTGGATCACCCCGACGCGGGCTACGGGAGTGAAGATTGTCCCCGTTAACGGAGGGCTCGAGGACCCCCACCGCGGGAAAGCTAAGGGAAGAGATTGAACTTTTTTTTTGCCTTCCATCACAGTGAAGAACGTGGAGTCTGTGGTGGATGTTTATGTTAAAATGTGTTTTGTGTGTTTTGTTGCTTATGACAGACTTGGCAAATGAAACTCCTCATATGTTGCAAAACATACTTGGCTAATAAAGTATTATTGTAATTGTGATTGTGATCTGTCTTCAGTCCCAACTGTTTACCTAACACAATTTCCGGACTAATGTGGGATTCCCTTCAGTTCCTCCCTCCCACTAGATTCTCAGTCCCCTAGTATTTCTGGAATATTGTTTGTGTCTTCCTCAGTGAGAGCCGAACCAAAGTACTTGTCTGCTATTTCCTTGTTTCCCCATTATAAATTCATCTGTATATGACTGTAAGGGACTTACATTTGTCTTCACTAATCTTTTCTCCTTCACATATCTAGCGTAAAACAACACGATTCCAATCCTTGTCAACCAAGACGCAAGAACAAAGTGCAGGACTTCTCAGTAAGTCAGGCAGCATCTGTGGAGAGAGAAGCAATTAATGCTTCAGGTCAGCAATCCTTTATTAACCTGTCCATTCTCTCCACAGATGCTGCCTGACCCGCTCAGTTACTCCGAAACTTTGTGGTTTACTCAAGATTCCAGCAGCTGCAGTTCCTTTTGTCTTGATTCCTATATCTGACCTGAAATGTTAAGACTGCTTCCTCCTCCACTGTTGTGACCTAATCTATGGAATATTTCCAATACCAAACACTTTATTTGAAATATCCAGCATCTGCTGTTCTTTTGCTGTTCAATTCATGTTATCCATGCCATTGGACTGCTATCTTAAATATAATTATAGAAACAGTTGGAAGCAAGAGATAACTATCTTAATTGTTTTGTGGTCTGGCATTTAAACTGTATGTTGGCAGCCCATGCAGATGTTGATTTGAGAAGAGCTAATCTTTGGCCACTTTGATTTATTTAGGCGTGCTTGGCAAGAAACTGTTATCCGTCACCACTCAATTATTACAATTTTCCCAAATCGTGCTGCACTTCAGTGAATGAGGTGATCTGCCACGGAATCCCTGATGCACGGCCAGTACAGGATGGTGATATTGTTAACAGTGAGTATTGGTGCAGCAAATCAGGACTAACATTTCAAAGACATTTCAACATTTCAAAGACATTTGGCCAGGTACACAGATAGTTTAGTTTATTGTCACGTGTACCGATATACTGTGAAAAGCATTTTTGTTGCATGCTATCCAATCAGCGCAAAGACTATACACAATTACAATCAAGCCGTCCACAGTGTACAGAAACAGGATAAAAGGAATAACATTTTGTGCAAGATAAAGTCCAGTTAAGTCAGATTAAAGATAGTCCGAGGGTCTCCAATGAGGTAGATGGTAGGTCAGGAACTGTTCTCTAGTTGGCGATAGGATAGTTCATTTGCCTGATAACAATTGGGAACAAACCATCCCTGAATGTGGAGGTGTGCGTTTTCACACTTCTGTACCTCTTGCCTGATGGGAGAGGGCACAAGAGGGAGTGCCCACGGTGAGACTCATCCTTGATTATGCTGGTGGCCTTGCCGAGGCAGCGTGAAATGTACATGGAGTCAATAGAAGGGTGGTTAGTTTGCGTGATGGTTTGGGCTGGGATAGGAAAGGTTTGGAAGGATATGGACCAAATTCAGGCAGATGGGACGTGTAGATAGGGCATCTTGGTCGATATGGGCATGTTAGGGCTGAAGGGCTTGTTTCCTTGCTGTATGACTAATTGTGGGACCGTGGCAGATGAGTTTACGATTATGTACTGCCTCGTTCCTATCCTTGGTAATATTCTAAAATGCAACCTCAGATTTTGACAAGATAGGAGTAGGCCAAATGTCAGCTGAAACAAGCTTTGCCATGCAGTAAGATCTGAGCAGATCCTTAACATTTTTCGATCTGTTCTCGAAATACCATTGTGTCCCCAAATATAGATCGTAGAACAGTGAATTCTTCAATTCTAGGTAAACTTGAATCTTCCAATTTTAGGTAACTACCTCCACATCTCCCTTCTTTCTTCTCCCTTCCCCCTTTCCCTATTCCTCATGGACTTGCACCTATTTCTCCCCCTCCCCTTTCACCTATATTCATTCCTCTAGCTCCGCATTTTGCAAGTCTTCAATCCTTTTGTCTCACACCTGTCATTTCATCTCTGGCCTTTGTCCACCATCTGCCTAACAACCCCCCTCATCCCCTCTATCAACCTGTCACTTGCCAGGCGTTGTCCTTCCCCTCCTCTCTTCCAGCCTCCACATCCTGTAATGGGGTGATCGGATATGCATGCAATACTTCAAATACAGCCTAACCAAAGTCTTACAAAGCTTCAACATGACCTCCTGACTCTTACACTCAATGCCCTGTCCAATAAAGGCAAGCAGACCTTAGGCCTTCTTTGCCACTCTATCTACTTGTGATGAATGTCATTAAATATACATGATGATTGGGCATCCAAAAGTCAACGGAGAACTGCAAAGATGTACCACATTTTTAGAAAGTAAATCTACCCTGATATCAGTTTTGTTTAACAGGGAGCTTAGATTCCAATCCTAAATTCCCTCAATCTCCATCACACAACACAAGTCCTTGGCTCTTCACAAAATCACCACTGCATCAGTTCATCTGCTGCTAAACCTTTGTCTGTGCTTTAGGCAGTGCCTGACATAACCATTTCAGTTGGAGTCTGAAGAAGGATCCTGACCCGAAATGTCTTCTGTCCAATCCCTCCACAGATGCTGCCTGAGCCGCACGTTCCTCCAGCACGTTGTGTTATGACCATTCCAGTGTTCCCCATTTGACTCTCCCGTTTCTACAATGAGACTTACACCACCTCTCTGCTTAATTATTGAGATCTCTGCATATCTGAGAACACAAACAACTTGTCATCTATGCTTTAGCGTTGGTGACTGGGTCCCTAGTTCCTAAAGTCTGGAATTTACCTCCTACTCCCAAATTCCCTGCCTTTCCTCATTTAAAATTCTCCTATAAGCATCCAGTTACCTACACTACTCACTGTGGCTCAATGCGTCACACACTCTGCATTGATGGTGGACGTGTCAGCCTTGCCCTGCACTGCTGGTCACCACAATGTAACTGCATGTTGAAATGGCCGTAAACACTGTTATTATGTAAAGTTATGACTTGCTCTAAATTCACTCAATGATAATTAGCGACGTAATATGCCACAACTGAATAATTGTCTTTCTTACAGTTGATATTACAGTCTACCGCAATGGTTTCCATGGTGATTTAAACGAGACATTTTTCGTTGGCGAAGTTGATGAAGGGTCAAAGAAGTTGGTGCAGACGACGTACGAGTGCCTAATGCAAGCTATAGATGCAGGTGAGGGGGTGGCAAAGAACAGTCCCATCTCAAAACTGGATCAGGAGCAATGCAGGAGTGAATTATACGTACTAGAATATATCCAGACATGCTACTTAATTAGGTCAGGCAGCATCTCTGGAGAACATGGATAGGTGATGTCTCAGGTCGAGAACCGAAACATGGATTGGGATCTCGACCCGAAACATCACGTATACATGTTCCCCAGAGATACTGCCTGACCTGCTGAGTTGCTCCAGCACTTTGTGTATTAACCAACATCTGCAGTTCCTTGTTTCTATACGTTCATAAGTTCATGGAGCAGAATTAGGCCATTCGACTCATCACGTCTACTCTGACATTCAATCAGGGCTGATCTATCTTTCCCTCTCAACCCTATTCTATTTCACAATTAGAGTACCTTAATAACATACTTCTGTTTAGGTTTATTATTGTCACGTGTACTGAGGTACAATGAATAACTTTGTTTTGCATGCTATCCAATCAGATTTTATAATATCCATAAATACAATCAAGACACATTCAAGTACAATAGAGCAAAGCAGGAGATACATTTCTGTTCATTTTTACATTGAAAGATGTATTTTTACTGCAATCAGTTCAGCAGAGTCATCATTGCGTTCTTTACCTGTATTCAAAGCATGGGGCAGATAGAGCAGCATTGCGTTACAGGACTGCGTTACATTTTATACTTTAGTTTAGTTTAGAGATACAGCGTGGAAACAGGCCCTTCGTCCCACGGAGTCCATGCCGAGCAGTGATCCCCATTACACTAACACTATCCCACACACCTGGGACAATTTACAATCTTTACTGAATGAACCTACAAACCTGTATGTTTTCGGAATGTGGGGGGAAACCGGAGCACCCGGGGAAAACCCATGTGGTCACAGAGCAAATGTACAGATTCCGTACAGACAGCACCTGTAGTCAGCATCGAACAAGGGTCTCTGGTGCTGTGAGTCGCCCACCAGGTTTAGTTATTCAACATCTGTGACTACTACAATTTCACTGCCTGTTAAATTTTGCGTTGATCTATATTTATTTTTTAACTAACCCCATTGTAATAAATGTTCTTCAATTTTCCTTGCAGTAAAACCAGGTGTTCGGTACAGGGAACTGGGCAACATTATACAGAAGCACGCACACGCCAGCGGCTTCTCAGTAGTTCGAAGCTATTGTGGGCATGGGATCCACCGACTTTTTCACACCGCACCTAATGTGCCGCATTACGCTAGTAAGTGCTGTCTTAAAACTTGTAGGAATGAAATCCAGTTTTACAGTTACTGTATTTAACCAGCTCAGAGATTTGATTCAGCAATTCATTGTTATAGAGGTGTATAAGGGGTGGGAGATTGCAACCTTCACGTGGTCCGCCCTGTTTCGACGAATGCAATCAACCGGGCGTGCACAGTCAAATAAGATCAAATAGAACAAGTTGTCCTACAACTTTAGGCTGTGCACGCCATACGCAAGAAGAAGAAGAAGAAGTAGAAGAGGTTTATAAGATCGGGAGGGGAATAGATAGGGTAGAGTGTTTTACCCAGAGTAGGGGAATCAAGGATCAGGGGACATAGGTTTAAGGTGAGTGGGGAAAGATTTAATAGTAATCTAAGGGGCGACATTTTCATACACAGGGTGGTGGGTGTATGGACTGAGCTGCCCGCGGAGGTCGTTGAGGCAGAAACTATAACATTTAAAAGACATTTGGAAATGTATGATAAGAGAGTTTTAAACTTTAAAGGGATATGTGCCACCATATGGCCCACCGAGCATGTGGGACTAGTATATTTGGGACACTTTGGTTGGCATGGGCATGTTAGGCCGGAGGGCCTATTTCCATGCTGTATGACTGATGTACAAGCACACCCAGGTCTCGTTGCACCGCCCCTTTTCCTAATCTGACACCATTCAGATAATAATCTATCTTCCTGTTCTTACCACCAAAGTGGATAACCTCACATTTATCCACATTATATTGCATCGGCCCAATCACCCAACCTATCCAAATCACTCTGCATCCTCATAGCATCCTCCTCACAGCTCACACTGCCACCCAGCTTTGTATCCACAATCTTGGAGATGTTATATTTAATTCCCTCGTCTTAATCGTTAATATACACTGTAAATAACAAGGCCCACCACCAAGCCTTGCAGCACCCCACTAGTCACTGCCTGCCTTTCTGAAATTTCTACTCTTTGCTTCATGTCTGCCAATCAGTTCTCTATCCATATCATTACCCTACCCCCAATACCATGTGCTCTAATTTTGCACACTAATCTCTTGTGTGGGACCTTGTCAACGGCTTTTTGAAAGTTCAGATACACCACATCCACTGGCTCTCCCTTATCCATGCTGACTTTGACCGATCCTGTCACTGCTTTCCAAATGCGCTGCTATTACATCTTTAATAATCGACTCAAGCATCTTCCCCACTGCCGATATAATGTTAACTGGTCTATAATTCCCTGTTTTCTCTCTCCCTCCTTTCTTAAAAATTGTAGTTACATTAGCTATCCTCCAGTCCACAGGAACTGATCCAGAGTCTATAGAACATTCCAATGTTCTATTTTCCACTTTCGTTTTCATTCACAATCCATCAATTCAGTGAGACCTCCTTTCACTGCATCCCCTCAGTGATTGCTACTGCTCTACGACTAAGGCAATCTGAAGAAAGGTCCCGACTTGTAACGTCACCCATCCATGTTCTCCAGAGCCACTGGGTAATTCCCTCTAACCCACTGAGTAATTCCAGCATTTTGAGTTTTTTTTGTAAATCATCACCTGCAGTTTCCTGTGTCTCCATTGATTCATTGTCAGACGGATAAGACATCTCTATAAACGAATGTCCTAGATTTAAGGAATTTCGTTCTTCTTTCATTGCTGTGATGTGCTCGATATGTCGTGGACGCTTCCCAATCCAGAGGGGATGGCACAGCAGTGTAATAAGTAGTGCTGCTGCCTCTTAGATCCAGCCACCTCACCTGGGCAGAATCCTGACGTTGGGCACTTCCCATCTGGAGTTACAACGTTGGTATCTCCTGCGTGCTCTGGTTTCCTACCACGTACATAAGATATGGGGGGGAAAATTAATTGGTGCTTTACATTACCCATTGTGCAGATGGGTGGTAAAAGAATTGAAGGGCAGAGCTGTTGCCTTACAGCGCCAGAGTCCCAGGTTCGATCCAAGCTGTAATGAGTCGAGTCAAACACATACAACACATGTTTATTAAATCTACTTACAGCATCGGTCTGCAGGACATTACAGTTCCTAGCAGCTACTCATACCGAATGGCGTAGGCAAGCTCTTGTTAATATAAAACGCATATTAGGCAGAGCCACTACTAACAAGCACTACAGTTGGCTAGTAGGAAATAACCAATCTACACTGACCTTGAGTGCTGTCTGTGTGGAGTTTACACGTTCTTTCTGGGACCGCATGGGCTTCCTCTGGGTGCTCCGGTTTCTTCCCACGTTCCACCGACATGCGGGTTTGTAGGTTAATTGACTTCTGTACATTGCCTCGAGTATGTAGGGAGTGGATGAGAAAGTGTGATGACAAAGAACTAGCTTGAATGGATGATCATTGATCATTGGTCAGTGTGGATTTGGTGGGCCGAGAAGTCTGTTTCCATGCTGTATCTTTCAATCAGTCCATCAATCAATATTCAGCTAAACACAAAGTGCTGGAGTAACTCAACGGTCAGGCGGCATCTCTGGAGAACATAAATCGGGACCCTTCAAACTGATTGCAGTGGGGGAGGAAGCTGGAAAAGAGGTGGGGCTCTTCTTTTAATCAGAATAATCAATCTGTGTTCCTGTACAAAACCTGTGAGAGCAACTGTTAGTACAACAACTGTGAGCCTTGAGCACACTGATTTATTTACCGAATGAAGATTTTTAGCGTAGAAGGTAAGTTGAAAACTCATGTAGCTTTTTCATTGCATAAAACAGTTAAAGCTGTGGTGGTGGTGAGGGGTGAAGGGGGAAGTCCCCTACCTGGTCGGCGTCCTCGCGGAGCTGGGGGCTCCGTCCGGTCGCGGGCGGCGCCGGTTGTGCAACTCTACCCCTTCACCATCGCTCCAAACCAATGATTTGCCTCGACAGGGGTGAGTTGCCGGGGTCGGAGCTGCAGCTTCACCAGCCACAGCGCTGCGGAGCTTACTGCACGGCGACCCGGTAAGGCATTGACCGCTCCCCGCCTCTCCGACCAGGTAGGGGACTAAGAATTAAAGTTTACCCCTTCACCCCCCCCCCCCCCTTCACATAAAAGCCCTCCAAACTAACTGACTAACATTTAAGCAATGGGCAGCCGCTGCAGTAGTACAGTTTGGCGCCAAACGCGAGCTTTGGTGCGCAGACGACATCTGGAAAAAATGGCCGGTTTTCGGAGTTTTTCGGTTTCCGGAACACCGGATAAAAGGTTGTGCACCTGTACTGAGATTAAAAAAGTTCACTCATGTATTTTTCATTGCAGAAAACAAAGCTGTTGGCGTGATGAAGCCAGGTCATGTGTTCACCATCGAACCAATGATTTGTGACGGTGAGTTGTGTAAGCTGTCATTTAGTATTTATACAGCCCATTAGAAATCTGTGCAAGTCCGATGGAGTCTGCCATACGTTTAGTAAAAGGCTGCAAAATGATTTGAAAGCATTTCTGAATGTGCAGATAGCTATTAATGACTATGATATAGTTGGGATCACAGAGACATGGCTCCAGGGTGACCAAGGCTGGGAGCTGAATATCCAGGGATATTCAATATTCAGGAGGGATAGACAGAAAGGAAAAAGAGGTGGGGTAGCGTTGCTGGTTAGAGAGGAGATTAACGCAATAGAAAGGAAGGACATTAGCTTGGAGGATATGGAATCGATATGGGTAGAGCTGCGAAACACTAAGGGGCAGAAAACGCTAGTGGGAGTTGTGTACAGGCCACCTAACAGTAGTAGTGAAGTTGGGGATGACATCAAACAGGAAATTAGAAATGTGTGCAACAAAGGTAAAACCGTTATAATGGGTGACTTCAATCTACATATCGATTGGGTGAATCAAATTGGCAGGGGTGCTGAGGAAGAGGATTTCTTGGAATGTATGCGGGATAGTTTTCTAAACCAACATGTAGAGGAACCAACGAGAGAGTAGGCTATTCTAGACTGGGTATTGAGTAATGAGGAAGGGTTAGTTAGCAGTCTTGTTGTGCGTGGCCCCTTGGGCAAGAGTGACCATAATTTGGTTGTTCTTCATTAGGATGGAGAGTGACATTGTTAATTCAGAAACAAGGGTCCTGAACTTAAAGAAAGGTAACTTTGAGGGTATGAGATGTGAATTGGCCAAGATAGACTGGCAATTGATTCTTACAGGGTTGATGGTGGATATGCAATGGAAGGCATTTAAAGACTGCATGGATGAACTACAACAATTGTTCATCCCATTTTGGCAAAAGAATAAATCAGGGAAGGTAGTGCATCCGTGGATAACAAGGGAAATCAGGGATAGTATCAAAACAAAAGATGAAGCATACAAATTAGCCAGAAAAAGCAGCCTACCAGAGGACTGGGAGAGAGTCCAGCAGAGGAGGACATAGGGGGCTTAATTAGAAAAGGGAAAATAGATTATGAAAGAAAACTGGCAGGGAACATAAAAACTGACTGCAAAGTTTTTATAGATGTGTGAAGAGAAAAAAATTAGTTAAAACAAACGTAGGTCCCTTGCAGTCAGAAACAGGTGAATTGATCATGGGGAACAAAGACATGGCAGACCAATTGAACCAGTCTGAAGAAGGGTTTCGGCCCGAAACGTTGCCTATTTCCCTCGCTCCATAGATGCTGCTGCACCCGCTGAGTTTCTCCAGCTTTTCTGTGTAACCACCAATTGAATAACTACTTTGGTTCTGTCTTCACTAAGGAAGACATAAACAATCTGCCGGAAATAGCAGGGGACAGGGGGGTCAAATGAGATGGAGGAACTGAGTGAAATCCAGGTTAGCCGGGAAGTGGTGTTAGGTAAATTGAATGGATGAAAAGCCGATAAATCCCCAGGGCCAGATAGGCTGCATCCCAGAGTACTTAAGGAAGTAGCCGCAGAAATAGTGGATGCATTAGTGATAATTTTTCAAAACTCTAGATTCTGGAGTAGTTCCTGAGGATTGGAGGGTAGCTAATGTAATCCCACTTTTTAAAAAGGGAGGGAGAGAGAAAACGGGGAATTACAGACCAGTTGGTCTAACATCGGTAGTGGGGAAACTGCTAGAGTTAGTTATTAAAGATGGGATAGCAGCACATTTGAAAAGTGGTGAAATCATTGGACAAAGTCAGCATGGATTTATGAAAGGTAAATCATGTCTGGCGAATCTTATAGAATTTTTCGAGGATGTAACTAGTAAAGTGGATAAGGGAGAACCAGTGGATGTGTTATATCTGGACTTTCAGAAGGCTTTCGACAAGGTCCCACATAAGAGATTAGTATACAAACTTAAAGCACACGGCATTGGGGGTTCAGTATTGATGTGGATAGAGAACTGGCTGGCAGACAGGAAGCAAAGAGTAGGAGTAAACGGGTCCTTTTCAGAATGGCAGGCAGTGACTAGTGGGGTACCGCAAGGCTCAGTTCTGGGACCCCAGCTATTTACAATATATATTAATGATTTGGACGAGGGAATTGAATGCAACATCTCCAAGTTTGCGGATGACACGAAGCTGGGCGGCAGTGTTAGCTGTGAGGAGGATGCTAGGAGGCTGCAAGGTGACTTGGATAGGTTGGGTGAGTGGGCAAATGCATGGCAGATGCAATATAATGTGGATAAATGTGAGGTTATCCACTTTGGTGGCAAAAGCAGGAAAGTAGACTATTATCTAAATGGTGGCCGATTAGGAAAAAGGGAGATGCAACGAGACCTGGGTGTCATGGTACACCAGTCATTCAAAGTAGGCATGCAGGTGCAGCAGGCAGTGAAGAAAGCCAATGGTATGTTAGCATTCATAGCAAAGGGATTTGAGTATAGGAGCAGGGAGGTTCTACTGCAGTTGTACAGGGTCTTGGTGAGACCACACCTGGAGTATTGCGTACAGTTTTGGTCTCCTAATCTGAGGAAAGACATTCTTGCCATAGAGGGGGTACAGAGAAGGTTCACCAGAATGATTCCAGGGATGACAGGACTTTCATATGAAGAAAGACTGGATAGACTTGGCTTGTACTTGCTAGAATTTGGAAGATTGAGCGGGGATCTTATAGAAATTTACAAAATTCTTAAGGGGTTGGACAGGCTAGATGCAGGAAGATTGTTCCCGATGTTGGGGAAGTCCAGAACAAGGGGTCACAGTTTAAGGATAAGGGGGAAATCTTTTAGGACCGAGATGAGAAAAACATTTTTCACACAGAGAGTGGTGAATCTCTGGAATTCTCTGCCACAGAAGGTAGTTGAGGCCAGTTCATTGGCAATATTTAAGAGGGAGTTAGATGTGGCCCTTGTGGCTAAAGGGATCAGGGGGTATGGAGAAAAGGCAGGTACAAGATACTGAGTTGGATGATCAGCCATGATCATATCGAATGGCAGTGCAGGCTCGAAGGGCCGAATGGCCTACTCTTGCACCTATTTTCTATGTTTCTCTCTGAATGCATGTCTCAGTGAGTATTTCCTAATTCACTTGGGATTAACTGTGGGTTTCATTGTTGTTTCATTCTTTTAAAATGCTGCAGATATATGAATAGGAAGGTATGAGCCAAATGCAGGCAAATAGGACTAGCCTAGAATGCCAACTTGATCGGAATGGACAAGGTGGGCCGAAGGGCCTGTTTTAATTCTGTACAGTGTGCTATGACTGTGACTTGGAGCATGTCAATACGAAAATTGGAAAATAACATAACAGTCGAAGCTCTGGTAGACACAAGGAACTGCAGATGCTGACTCGCAAAGGAAGACACAAAGTGCTGTCGTAACTAAGCGGGTCAGGCAGCATTAAAACATAGATAGGAGCAGGAATCACAGACGGGGAGCAATAAGAGAGGGTTTCACAGAACTCCCGAGGAGAACATTTTCAAAGTAGGCATTGCTTGAGGACATTTTACAGTGGAGCAATAAAATGTAGATGGCCTGCTCCTATCTGTGTTCTGCATCAGAGATGCTGCCTGACTCGCTGAGTTACTCCAGCACTTTGTGTCTTTTTTATCGAGACACTGGTATTTCTAGAGGCATAGAAATGAAAATGTTTTATTCAGCCTTAATTTAGCTACATTAGTGTATAGGCCGTATTATTATAAAGTGAACTTGGGCACAGTAGAGTGTGTAAATGTGCATAAAAGGTTAAAATTATCAGGAAAGACATGGGGTTTGTGAGACTGTCCCTGGAAAAGAGGTTGTACTATTATGGAGACATAACGATCTGCAAATTCCAAAATCTTGAGCAAAACACAAAGTGTTGAAGGAGCCCATGGGTCAGGCAGCATCTGGGGATGCATTGGACAGGTGACGTTTTGGGTCTGGTCCCTTCTTCAGACTGATGGAATAGGGGGGAGATAGCTGGAAATACCTGGTGGGGGTGGGACAAAGCTGTGAGTGACAGGTGGATACAGGTGAAGAGGATTTGATTTGTAGAAGGGTGGAGTAGGTGACAAAGGCTAGAGGTGATATCACCTGTCCATTGATGCCTGACTCGTTGAGTTGCTCCAGCCTTTTGTGCTTTGCGCAATACAATTATTATCATATTTGTTAAGATGGAGAGGAAGGAAATGTTTCAGTTGCACGGTTAAAACAGCAGGTTGGATATGTGTGGTGGTCAACAATACATTCTGTCATGGATTCAGACAAGCTCCCCTCCCCCCCCCCCCCCCCCCCCTCGCTCCCCCCCCATCTCTGCTCTGCTAACCAACCACAACCCCCCCCCCCACACCCATCGGCCCAAGATTGGGGGGAAAAAGCTTCTGTAGGAATGGTTAGGAGAAATGTCAGAGTTGCATTTGAAGGCAAGCTATCCTTGTATGAGGGAAGAACAGATTAATGTGGTTTTCACAACAAAAACTGCAAATGCTGTAAATATGACAGTACAGCAATACTCGGCAGGTCAAGCAGTGTACATGAAGGAAATAATAGTGTAACATTTCAAGCTTTGATCAAAAGTGGAAACAATGTGTTTTAAGTTGCGGATAAAGGGGAAGGGTGAAGCGATAATATCTACGATAGGCCAGGGACAAGTGAATCCAGATAAGTTGCATGCTGCATGTTGCACTGTCCGTGGTTAGTTTAGTTTAGAGACGCAGCATGGAAACAGGCCCTTCGGACCATCGATCACCCATTCACACTAGTTTCATGTTATTCCCACTTTCTCACCCACTCCCTACATACCAGGGTTATTTACAGAGGCCAATTATCCTACAAACACACACATCTTTGGGATGTGGGAGGAAACCCTCGCGTTCACAGGAAGAACATGGAAACTCCACACATACAGACAGCACCCAAGGTCAGGATTGAACCTGGGTCTCTGGTATTGTGAGGCAGCGGCTATACTGGCTTTGCTACTGTGCCGGCTTCTTTCAGGGCAGGATTTGCATAGAAGGAGGTAAATGAGACTGGGCGGCACAACTAACCTATGGTTGTTGATGATAAGTGATGATTACTTAATATTACTGGAACTGAGATGTAGAACATAGCAGTTGTTAGATGTCTGAGTAAAAGAGATGGCTGGAAGTCATTGTCATAGAGCACAAAAACGGACATTTGGGGATGTGCAGGGAAACCACGCAGTCACAGGCAAAACGTGCAAACTCCACACAGACACCCAGTCAGGATCAAACCGGGGTCCCGATGCTGTAAGGCAGCTGCGCTACCGTGCCACCGTGTTGCGCATTCTGCGCTCTTTGCCACGTCCGCAACGTTAACCCTGCGATATGTTTGCTGTGTTGCAGGGGCCTGGCACGATGAGACGTGGCCCGACAGCTGGACGGCAGTGACCAAGGATGGCAAGCGTTCTGCACAGTTCGAGCACACACTCCTGGTCACAGACACTGGCTGTGAGATCTTGACGCGGCGTCTAGAAGACAACGGCAGCCCCTACTTTGCCTCACAGTTGTAGCCCGGCACCTCTGCTGCCGCTCACAGCGGCATCCCCCCCTCAATGTCCACACCTCCAGTTTGGCCAATGCCTTAAGGCACTGACTCATTTATTATTTTTATTTGTTTCCCTCTGTAGGGAGTGTTGAGCTGCTGTGAAGTGCCGGATGCCCGGACAGCCTGTTTGCAACATATCTTTCCTCATCCAGAGTGCCTCTGGTGCTAACATCAGTTCTTACTGCCTGTATCTTAAATGTTTCTGAATGGAATAAAATTTGTGGCTCTATCCGTGGACTGTGGGCTATTGTTTAAACAGAAACTGAAGATGTTACCTGCTTCTAAAAGCCACCTTCCCATGAACATGCTTGTGTGAAAATGATGGCATAAACTGTGACTTCAGACAAACCAATTAATTATAAACTTGTAATAAAAAAGGAACTTAGATGCTGGTTCATACATAAAATGCTAGTGTAACTCAGTGGGTCAGGCAGCATCTCTGGAGAAAATGGGTAGGGGACTTTTTGGGTTTGGACCCTTCTTCATTCTGATTGTTGGGTTAGGAACTGGAAGTAAGAAGAGACCAGAACAAATCAGGGCCGGCAACACATGAGGCAGGATTGCAACTATAAACTTGCTAATCATACGATGATTTCTAATTAGATACAGATTTTTAAATTTTTTGATGCTTTGTTGACTTTTTTTCATATATGATCATGAGGGGAATTGATAGGATGAATGCATGTAGTCTTTTATGGGAATCAAGAACCAGAGGACATAGGTTTAAGGTGAGGGGGGGGGGGGGGGGGGGGGGGGGGAGATTTAACAGGAACCTGAGGGGCAATATATTTCACACAGAGGGTAGTGGGTGTGTGGATCGAGCAGCTGGACGAGGTAGTTGAGGCAGGTACTATCAAAACATTTAAAAGACATTTGGACAGGATAAGTTTCGAGTGATTATGGGCTAATCACAGGCAGAGTCGCAGTGGGATGAAAAACCTGTTTTCATGCAGTATGACGATGATTCTACATCAACACACCTAACTTTTGCACAGATGGAACGTTATTAACTTTGTCGTGATTGGTCAAGCCATAGTTTTAACAAATGAGTAAATCATCGTCTTTCATGCTGCTTATGAATTCTGCATTGCTGATAGGAAATTGAAATTTGGAATGGGACAGGATGAGATATTCTCTTAAAACTTTAATGCAACCCTCTTACTGAATTTAAACTTCAGATCACATGATGTGTAGAAAGCCGATTACATACTCCTTCCATTATATGAAAAAAAACTCCATCTAAAACAGCAGTTTTAGTATTATCCTGGTTACATAGTGGTAGCTTGCTGTTTGTGATATTTTGAGCTGAAGACGTGTTTGAAAAGATAATCGCTTCCTTAACCTTCAAACGTTTTGTTCCATGGGACAGAGGTAGAGGTATGATTAAAACATTGTAGATTAAAACTGAAATATTCCACTTCCCTTGTCCCTCATGACAGCTGACTGTTTTTAACAATTAGAGATAAGTGTTAAAGCAGGTAACTTGGTCATTTATGAATTACTGTCTTGGGGATTGGTGAATGAATGTGAAAAACTGCTTTCTCTTAAGCAACAGTTAAAGGGATTCGTTATTCACAATGCACTAAATTTCCTTAAAATCTGCTGCAATCTTTCCTGGCAAAGTTATGGTGATAAAAATGGTGCTGGAATAACTCGGTTCATTTGACATAGTGAAGATAATTTGCCAAATGGAATAAAGGCAGTATCTGATTGTTTATTCAGTCATATATGTGTTCTTGCCGATTAAGGTGTGATAAATATTTGACCAAGACATTTTTGTGCAGGAGTATTGAGTTGGTCCATTCACTCTCTGCACACTCTGCATAAAATGAATTTCCTGATTTTGCATGTACAAAAATATTAATGCAGGGTTTTAACATTTTAAAATTTTGCTTGTAATGTCTGGGCTTTTATCAACACATAAAAGTAATGGTTAACTAAGTAAAATGATCATTTAATCTAATCCCAACCCAAAATGCAAGTTAACAATTTAATATGCATTTCGATTGAGCTTTTTAACCTGTTCTTTTGCACTTCCATTACCTGCCCATCAATAATGCCATTGATCTGCAATTTCATACAGCATATTAAGCGGCCACCAGCCCACTTGTTCACGATGCCCCATCTAAGCTCATCCTATTTGTTTGCATTGGCCCATATCCCTCTAAACCTTTCCTTTCAATCTACATGTCCAGAAGTATTTTAGATGTTATTGCACCTGCCTCAACTACCTTCTCTGGCAGATCGTTCTATACACCCAGGATCCTGTGTGAAAAAAGTTGCCCCTCAGGTTTCTTATTTTTCCCCTCACCTTAAACCCCATGCCCTCTAGTTTTTTTTAAAAAGACTGCATTCATGCTAACAATGCCCCATTTGATTTTATACACCTCTAAGATCACCTCTCAGCCTCTAGTAAATGACATCTCAATTTTTGTGCACTTAATGTGCCTAAATCAGAGTTCAAGGCTCCAGCTTCAATATCAGATTGCATATTGTAGCAGCTTTAGAATTCACTTTCTGATCTTCTCCCTTGTCTCACTTTCCTCTGACCCCACTCACCCCCTGCCGTACATACCACCTTGTTTCCTATTCTGATTGATGAGTTCTCTACTAAATTCTGAGCCTGATATGGGTTTTTGTGCCACCTTTTTTATGCTTCAGACCATAAGTGTCAGACTGCACAGAAACATGCCGTTCGACCCAACTCACCCATCATTTTTGTACAAATGTCCCATTTGCCTGTTTGCCCGTATCCCTCTTAACCATTCCTGTCCATGTACATGTGCCCTTTAAATGTTTTGCATCTGCTTCGGCATCCTCACCCATTCTGTTGGCCTTTTACCCCAGCCTTCAGAATTCCCAATCAACCTGCACCCACACCTTGCCATCTCCACTGTTCTCTGCCCTGCTCTAACTTTCTACCCCATAGCCTTTCGCATAGTATAGTTTAGTTTGTCACGTGTACTGAGGTACAGTGAAAAGCTTTTTTGTTGTGAGCTATCCAGCCAGCAAGAGACTATATGTGATTACATTCTTACTTGTAGCTCTCTGCATGTTTACGTTCAACCCTGTTGAACAAGGGTGTTACATTGTGGTTTGGTGAACTGGCGACTTCTCCTCAGCCACGAAATAGGTAATTCACATCATTAAACCATGCCCCCACCAATGAATATTAAGTCATGGATTCTCTCAAGTTTAGTTGAGAGATGTCACAGAAAGAGGCTCCGGACGCAGGCCCCTGTCGCGGGGCTCCACTGCCCACCGTGCACGTTCGTCCACCTCAATTCCCGCTGTAAGGCAGCCACTGTGCCACCCCCTCAATATTAATGAGTGATAAATATTGGCCACTACCAATATTCATCTCTCCATCCCCCTGATAGTCCACATGCCTCTGTAGAAGAAACAGCAGTTTCAGCCACTTCATTCCAACTCGTAACTAAACATTTTCTGTACATTACAGCTAATCAGTGTGTCACGTGGTTGTTAACAAATCAACTAAAAGGTGGGGATCCATCTAAATCCAATCATGATTTGTACAGAGATGCAGCTGGTAGAACAGCTGTTCACTGTGGATGCTCGATTTTAATCATGTGTAGTCTTTCCGCAGACTGGTTAGCATGCAACAAAAGCTTTTCACTGTACCTTGGTACACATGACAAACTAAGCCAGTCACACTAATTCTAGCCTATCCCACTTTCTCACCCACTCCTTACACAGTACCACGGCATGTTGGCGCAGCGGTAGAGTTACTGCCTTACAGAGCTTGAGACCCGGGTTCGATCCTGGCTACAGGTGCTTGCCTGTACGGTGTTTGTACGTTCTCCCTGTGACTTGCATGGGTTTTCTCAGAGAACTTTGGTTTCCGCCCACACTCCAAAGAAGTACAGGTTTGTAGGTTAATTGGCTTGGTATAAATGTAAACATTGTCCCTAGTGGGTGTAGGATAGTGTTAATGTGCAGAGATTGCTTGTCAGTGTGGACACGGTGGGCCTAAGGGCCTGTTTCCGTGCTGTATCTCTAAACTAAATTAAACTAAGTGGGGACAATTTTACAGAGGTTAATTAACCTACAAACTTGCACGTCTTTGGGATGTGCGAGGAAGCCGTTGCACCCAGAGATCAGGATCAAACCCGGGTTCCTGCCGCTGTAACGCAGCAGTTCTACCCACTGCGCTATCTGTAATATATCTCAACTGCTAATGGAGACCACTTACATGTAACGCTCTGCAAATGTTGCCATTACTGCAGGGACCTCTGCTGCAGCCGTGATACTCAAAAATCCCACACAACAAAGTAAATGTATTTTGAAGTAATTTTAATTTGCAAAAGTGTGTCCGTGACAGGAGTTACATGGTTCATGATTGGGTTGACAACAACAATGAAAGAATGGGTTGACTGGGCTTGCATTCGCTGGAATTAGAAGAATGAGAGGGGATCTTATAGAAACAGAGAATTCTTAAGAGGATTGGACAAGGTAGATGCAGGAAAAATGGTCCTGATGTTGGAGGAGTCCAGCGATCACAGTTTAAGAATAAGAAGTTGGTCATTTAGAACTGAGATGAGGAAAAACGTCTTCACCCAGAAAGTTGTGAATATGTGGAATTCTCTGCACACAGAGGCCAATTCACTGGATGTTTTCAAGAGAGTTAGATTTAGCTCCTAGGGATAAAGGAATTAAGGGATATGGGGAAAAAGCCAGAACGGGGTACTGATTTTGGATGTTCAGCCATGATCATATTGAAAGGCCGAATGGTCTACTCCTGCACCTATTTTCTATGTTTTTTATGTTTCTATAGATTCTCTGAAACAGATGACAAAGCATTATTAAAGTATATAAAGAGAAAAGCAACAGCGTTTTAAGGCAATTTTCCACGTGTTTTTTCTCCACACTGATCAAGACTCCACGGACGGCTAAAAAACTGGTTCCGGTGTGACTTTAAAATAAGAGGACACTTCGGATGCTTTAAAAATAAAGAGAAAACAAAGGATTAGATTGAACTTGAGATATAATTGTTCAAAAGTTCGTTATTTATTTCCCTTGGTGTATCATGCAAAGTTAAGCAAGTTGAGCCACGGATTTTATGATGCATCAGTTTTTTTACGTTAAGATTTGCCTTGCCCATGGGTTATTTTTGTACATTATTGTAATTGACTCAATATTCTTGATCACCCTTTTTCCATTTCTACAGCAGTCCTTGTGCAGTCTCTCCAGCCAGAATTTTTAACTGCTTCCCTCTCCCCGGATGCTGCCCGACATGCTGAGTAATTTCAGCCTTTCCACTACAGCTATAGTTTTGGGTCTGAAGAAAGGTTCTGATATAAAACATTACCTATCCATGTTCTCCAGAGATGCTGCCTAACCTCCAGCACTTTGATTTGTATATCAGCGTCTGCAGCTAATTTATGTAGTTTTTGTCTATGTGTACAAGACAACACCAAATTTTTACTCCCCCACCCCGCACCCTAAAAAAATGCAACTTGTTTTCAACAAACAGCCATATTACAGTTGAACTTAAAATAACAATCTCAAGGGAAAAAGGTCAAAACACAAAGTGTTGCAGGAACTCAGCGGCTCAAGTATCTGTGGAGGGAATGGACAGGCAACATTTTGAATGGAACTGTTTATCTGTCTGAAGAATCGTCGCTACCCAAACATACAGAGTGCAGAATATAGTTCTCAGCGTTGTAGTGCATCAGTTCCATAAACCAATGTCCGCAATTGGGTAGAGGTGAACTGGACAGTACCCTAACCTATCGAAGGATTGTTCAGAACAGATAACAAATGGGAAGTTATTCCCACATCCGGTTCTGCTCACTTTTAAGCTCCTGTGCCTTCTGCCAGACGGGTGCAGGGAGAAGGAGGAATGACTGGGGTGGGACAAGTCTTAAATTTATGTTAGCTGCTTTCCAGAGGCGACGTGAAATGTAGATGAGAGTCTGGTCTGTGTGATGGACCAGGCTACGTCTACAAATCACCGCATTCTGTCTTCGCCGGAGCTGCTCCCAAACAGTATTGTGTTGCAAGCCGACAGTACAGCACATGGAGATACAGTGCAGAAACACCTTCTGACCCAACAAGCCCACGCCTACCATCAACCACCTGTTCACACTAGTTCTATGTTATATCACTTTCTCAGCTGCTTCCTGTACACATTTATTTTACAGAGGCCAATTCTATGTTAAGCTCCCAGAAACATTAATTAGATCCTTTGTCCCATCAAAATGAGGGATAAATATTTTAAAAATGTCAATGTCCCAACTTTACTGCATGGATCTTCTGCATCTACCATGGTGACATAGAGATCTTGCCATAGAGATTACACCCTGACACCGCACTACTCCCCAGAACATAGCTGCAGCAAGCTACAGGTAGTACAGTGGTGCAGTTGGTAGAGACGCTGCCTCACAGCACCAAAGGTTTGATACTGACCTCGGCTACTGGCTGTTGAGTTTGCATGTCCTCCCACGACCATGTGAGTTTTCTCCCATATCCTAACGACATATGGGTTTAATTGGCCTCTAAAATTATCCATGGTGAGTAACAAATGGTTGTGAAAATGAGGTAACATAGAACTTTGAACTATCTTTAATCAGGCTTTATCCTGCATTAAATGTTATTCCTGTATCTGTACACTGTGGACGGCTCTATTTTAATCATGGATAGTCCTTTCTTTGACTGGATAGCACGCAACAAAACGCTTTTCACTGTACTTTGGTACACGTGACAATAAACTACAGTGAACAGATGATCGATGTTCCGTGTGGGTTCGGTGGGGTGTACAGCCCGTTTCATGCCGTATCTTAAACCAAGCTAGATTTGAGCTCAGGTTTCAGAACCTCTTTCCACTGAGCCACATCAATCACTTCAGTAAAGACTTAACCACTAACCTTTTCCCAGTGTGCATGAGTTCAAAGCTCTCATTGATCTCTTTGAATGGGAGCGTGAAAGATATAAATTCGTCCACCTTCAATTTTTTATCCATGTAATCTTTCACCAGTTTGGGAACGCTCTCCACACTCTTCCATCCTGCGACACAAAGACAAACGCATCAAACATCAACACAGCTTTTCTTTAGAGTTACAGGACGGAAAAAGGCCATTCGGCCCACGCCAATCAGCGATCAACCATACACTAGCACTATCCCACACACCAGGGGACAATTTTACTGAAGCCAATTAGCCGACAAACTTACACGTCTTTGGAATGTGGGAGAAAATCCAGAGAAAACCAACGCGGTCCCAGGGAGAATGTACAAACTCCATACAGACTGCACCCGTAGTCAGGATCAAACCCGGGTCTCTGGCGCTGTGCCACAGTTGCCAATGATTGGAATGAGTTCACCAAAAAGGACTGCAGGAGCATAGAATGTAGAACAGCAAAGTACAGGACAGGCTCTTCAGCACACAATAACTGTGCCAAACATGATGCCAAGTCAAACTGCTTGGACATAATCCATTTCCCTCCATTACCTGCATATCCATTTGCTTTCCTATATGCCACTTATAGTATTTGCCTCCACAACAAACCCTGACATCTCCAAGTTTGCGGATGACGCAAGCTAGGTCGCAGTGTGAGCTGCGAAGAGGACACTATGAGGCTGCAAGGTGACTTGGATAGGTTGGGTGTGCGCAGATACATGGCAGATGCAGTAGAATGTGGATAAATATGAGGTTATCCACTTTGGTGGCAAGAACTGGAAGGCAAATTATTATTTGAATGGTGTCAGATTAGGAAAAGGGGAGATGCAACGAGACCTGCTTGTGAAGAAAGCTAATGGCATGTTGGGCTTCATTGTGAGTGGATTTAAGTTTCAGGAGCAAGGAGGTCCTACTGCAGTTATGCAGGGCCCTGGTGAGACCACACCTGGAGTATTGTGTGCAGTTTGGGTCTCCTAATTTGAGCAAGGATATTCTTGCTATTGAGGGAGTGCAGTGTAGGTTCACCAGGTTAATTTCCGGGATGGCGGGACTGTCGTATTATGAAGAATGGGTCAACTGGACGTATTCACTGGAGTTTAGAACAGGGCTGCCAATTCTCACGCTTTGATCGTGAGAATCACGCCCTCAGGCAAACTCTCACGCCCTCACGCTGATCAGAAATTTCTCACGCTCTGGTGAGAAATTCGGTGATCAACGAAAATTTCAAAAGTCAGATAAACTGCATGGTCTGCGGGTGTTGGAGAGCCGGGGCTGAGGGAGGGATGGGAGCAGAACCAGCGGCGGGGAGCCGGGACTGGCGAGTGTTTGCGGAGCTCGCTGCAGCTCCGGCCATGAAGCACTCCGGACAGTGCGAGGGTCCCGGGCCGTCAGAAGTGCCACCTCCGACGTGCCGAAGGGACAGACTCTCATAGGGAGGTGGAGAGAGAGAGAGGAAGGAGACAGGGAGACAGTGGCGATAGAGGGGGTGAGAGGAGAGAGACAGTGAATGGAGTGAGAAAAGGGGGGGGGGGGGGAAGAGGGGAGAGAGAGGTAGGGGAGAGTGAGGTGGGAGGGGGGGGGGGGAAGTGAGAGAGAGAGAGGGAAGAGAGGGGCTGGAGAGGGTAGGAGAGAATGGGAGAGAGTGGGGGGAGAAGGAAAGAGGGGGAAGAGGGAGAGAGAGGGAAAGAGAGAGAGAGATGGGAGGCAAAGAGGAGATAGAGACAAAGAGAGAGGGGAGAGAGAGAGAGCAAGGGGGAGAGTGAGATGGGAGAGAGGGGAGAGAGGTGAGGAGGAGAGAGATAGGGAGAGAAGGGGAGAGAGAGAGAGAGAAGAAAGAGGGGGAGAGAGAGGGAGCAAAAGAGAGGGTTGAGAGAGTTAGGGGAAAGAGAGGGAGAGGGGGGGAGAGAGAGAGGAAAGGGGACGAGAGAGGGGGTGAGGTGGGAGGGAGAGAGGGGGAAGAGAGAGGGAGAGGGGGAGGGAGAGAGGGGGGAGAGAGAATGGAAGAGAGGAGAGAGAAAAGGGGGGGGAGAAGAGAGAGGGAGGGGAGAGTGAGAGGGGAGCCAACTCCCATGCATTGAGCGTGAGAATCACGCATTTTGCCAAATTCTCACGCTGATCACAAATTTCTCTCGCTCTGTTGTGAGAAATTATGTGATCAACGAAAATTTCAAAACTCATATCAACTGCATGGGCCGCGGGTTTTGGAAGCAGGTGCGGACGGGGAGCGGGGCTGGTGAGTGTTTGCCGGGCTGGCGAGTGTTTGCCGGGCTGGCGAGTCGCTCACTGCAGCTCCGGCCATGGAGCAGCCTCAGTGCAAGAGTCCCGGGCCGTCGGAGGCGTCAAAGCGTTGCGCCGCTGCCGTGAGAGTCTCTGTGTGCCCAGGTGACCGGCATGGATCAGGCTGCGGCTCGGTGCATCCTGGAGGACAACCAGTAGCTGCTGGAAGTAAGTACCAAGCACTGGGTAGAAACGATGGAAGATAGTGGACTTCAAATGGGGTGGTTGGTGAAAGCATCCTGCTTGCCTGCTAGATTTTCACTTACTGTAACTGCAGGAAAAATGTTCCCGATGTTGGGGGAGTCCAGAACCAGGGGTCACAGTTTAAGAATAAATGGGGGGGGGGTAGTTAGGACTGTGATGAGAACAAACTTTCTTCACACAGAGAGTTATGAATCTGTGGAATTCTCTGCCACAGAAGGCAGTGCAGGCCAATTCACTGGATGTTTTCAAGAGAGAGTTACATTTAGTTCTTGGGGCTAACAACAGCAAGGGATATGGGGGGAAAACAGGCTTGAGTATAAGGCAATAAAACTCCACCACTTGACTTTGAAACATTCATGCATGGTAGAGGTATAATGTAGTCATAGTGATACAGTGTGAAAACATGTCCCAGATACGCTACCTGCTGAGGGGAATTCCCTACCATCCTGTGGAATGTCATTAGGAATGTAATTTACTCTAACCTTATTCATGGCTAATCCAATTTAAAGCATATATATTGCATTCAAGTATAGGTTAAAAAAAACTTGCTACAATATGCACCATATTGCACAATTTCAAGCTGATAAATGCAAAAGTTCCGTACTAATGGGAGAGGGGACACCTTCCTCCCCCACCTCCCTATCGCTATGTTACCTCAGGCTTGGTCTCTCGCAATTTCTCACTCCCAACTCTCGCCCAATGTTGGCAGCCCTGGTTTAGAAGGATGAGAGGATATCTCATAGAAACATAAAATTCTTAAGAGATTGGACAGGCTAGATGCAGGAAAAATGTTCCCCATGTTGGGGGAGCCCAGTACCAGCGATCCCAATTTACGAATTAGGGGAAGGCCATTTAGGACTGAGATGAGGAACAACCTTTTCACCCAGAGGTTGTGAATCTGTGGAATTCTCTGCCACAGAAGACAGTGGAGGCCAATTCACTGGATGTTTTCAAGAGAGTTAGATTTAGCTCTTAGAGCGAACAGAATCAAGGGATATGGGGAAAAAGCAGGAATGCGCTATTGATTTTGGATGATCGGCCATGACATTGAATGGCAGTGCTGGCTCGAAGGGCCGAATGGCCTACTCCTGCACCTATTTTCTATGACAGTGCATTCTAGGCATGTGTAAGACTCTGCATTCCATCCAATCTATTCCCCTCATGATTTTTTTACCTTTACAAGATCACCCTCATCCTCCTGAGGTCCAAGGAATAAAATCCTAGCCTGTCCAACCTCCCTGTAGCTCCAGCCCTTGAATCCTGGCGCCATTCTTGTAAATTTTCTCTGTACCCATTAA
Organism: Leucoraja erinaceus; assembly: GCF_028641065.1. Classification (NCBI taxonomy): domain Eukaryota; kingdom Metazoa; phylum Chordata; class Chondrichthyes; order Rajiformes; family Rajidae; genus Leucoraja; species Leucoraja erinaceus. The sequence goes on along the minus strand of NC_073377.1, from coordinate 109,404,707 downwards.
TTTATTTAGGTTTACATACTGTTGTACAATTATGTCCTGACTATCACTGTCTGTTATCATTGTATGTATGCAAATTGCTGTTAAATTCAAAATTCAAATAAAAAGATTTAAATTAATTTATTTAGAGACATGGCATGGAAACAGGCTCTTCGGCCCCTCGAGTCCATGCCAACCATCGACCACCCGTAAATGTCTACATTATCCCACTTTCTCATCCATTCCCTTGTGGCAATTTACAGCAGCCAATTAACCCACAAACCTGCACGTCTTTGGGGCATGGGAGGAAACCGGAGCACCCAGAAGAAACCCACGTGGTCACAGGGAGAACGTGTAATCTCGGGTCTCTGGCGCTGTGAGACAGTGGCTCTACCAACTTAACGGCAATGCCCGGACGTTACCTCCAAACGCTGATCCTTTCCAGACACGGCCAGTGATCAGCTGGAAGGGGCGAGTCGCAATCTCTTGGCCGGACGGCGCCACCCCTAGGATGACGCTGGTTCCCCAGCCCTTGTGACAAGCTTCCAGGGCCGCTCTCTGCAATGGTTTATCATGGCGTTAAAAGGGTGGTGGGGGAAGAAGAAAACAGCAAACAGTACAAGTTTAAAAAAGTAATGTAGTCATTGAGCACGGAAACAGGCCCTTCAGCACCAACACGTCCGTGATGACCAGGACACCCCATCTATGTTCTTACTCCCTGCCTCTTCCCATCTAGTTATTTGTTTCTATTTCTAGACCTTCTTCCTTCTCTGCCTTCAAGTCATCCAGCACAGAAACAGGCTGTTCAGCCCAAGTCATCCATACCAAACGGGATTCCCCATCAAAGGTAGTCCCATTTGCCCACGTTTCCCTCAAAAATTTCCTATCCATGTACCAAGACTGCCCAAGTGCCTTTTAAATGTTATTATAGTACCTGCCTGTAGTGCCTACCGCCTCCAGCAGCTCATTCCAAATACCCACCACTCTGTGTGTGAAAATGACACGGGTTTAATAGCAACAGCACCTTCCATTTATAGGTCAAGGAGCAAACCAACCCAATTCCATGATGAATCTGTGCTTCATGCTACCTCAAGAAAGCAGCCAACAAAATCAAGCACTGCTCACACCCCGGTTGCTCCCTCTTCTCTCCACTCCCATCTGGAAGAAGATGCAAAAGCTTGAAAGCCTGTAGCCTCACATTCAGGAGCAGCTTCCTCGCTGTTATCAGACTACTGAACGTTCCTCCCATAAACCTGGATCTTCTAACCTGCGTTCTTGCACTTTCTCTGTCACTGTCATGCTACATGGTTGTACTATATTCTATATTCTGCCATCTGGTAACTAGAGAGCCGTCCTAACCTACCATCAACCTCATGGGGAAACCTTTATACTATCTTTAATCGATAGTGGACTTTATCTTGCACTAAACGTTATTCCCTTTATCCCGTATCTGTTCATTGCGAAAGGCTTGATCGTAATCATGTATAGTCTTTCTGCTGACTGGATAGCACGCAATTAAAATATTTTCTCTGTATCTCGTTACACATGACAATAATAAACTAAACTAGCGATGTTTCGGGTCGAGAATCTTCTTCAGACCAACAAAAACGAGGTCTATCACTCACCATGGTCATGACGTTGCCAATACACTCGAAGGAGTAGTCCACTCCGCCGTCAGTCATTTCCACCAAGACCTCCTGAATGGGTTTGACGTGGTCCTTGGGGTTCACAAACTCAGTGGCACCAAACTCTTGAGCCTTGGTGAACTTGTCCTTGTTGATATCGACAGCAATGATCCGCGAGGCACCGGCGGCCTTGCAGCCCATGATAACGGCAAGACCCACGCCACCCAGTCCAAACACCGCACACGTGGAGCCCGGTTCGACCTGGGGTTCAAGGGGTGGAGGTAAAGTCAGTCGGCAGACAGAGCGAGGAGTTTAGTCAAGAACACAACGCATTTCCGGAGCAGATCAGCTCTTCCCTCAGTGTAATCACAACAGAACCACTGGTAACAAACCTACAAACTACACGTCCTTGGGGGATGTGGGAGGAAACTGGAGCACCTGGAGAAACCCCGCACTGTCATATGGAGAACGTACAAACTCCACACAGACAACACCCGTAGTCAGGGTTGAAATAGTTTCTGGCACTGCGCGGCAGCAACTCTGAAATAGTGTCTGGCACTGCGCCACCGTGCCACCTCAATCTGTACCTCCTCACTCCACATAATCACCTGCTCCTATTTTCTGTGCTCCAAATAAATAAATGCATTCTAGATGCCATTTTAACTGCTTACACGCTACCTTTGAGGATACATGGGCATTAGTTTAGCACGCAGCAGTGGTAAAGTTGCTGCCTCATAGCATCAGAGACCAAGGTTCGATCCTGACCCCCCCCCCCTCCCCCCAGCGCTGTCTCTCTGTGTGGAGTTTGCACGTTCTCCCTGTGACCACAGGGTCTTCTGCCGGGTGCTCTGGTTTTGTCCTAAATCCCAAAGATGTGCGGGTTTGTAGGTTAATTGTCCTCTGTAAATTGCCTCAATGGTGTAGGGAGTGGTAAAATCTGCAGTGGATGGTGGTGTGAGAATGAGAGAAGAGTTTGCAAAATAAAATGGGATTAATGTATGATTAGTGTGAAGGGTGACCAGACTGGATTTGATGGTTCTAAGTCTGAAGAAGGGTCTCACCCTGAAACGTCACCCATTCCTTCTCTCCAGAGGTACTGCCTGTTAAGAGTTATTCCAGCATTTTTTGTCTACCTTCGGTAGGACCTGGCTCTGTATGTCTATGATAAATGCAACATGCTTAGTTTGAATGGTAATTGGGCAGAAAAATGACCAATTGAGTTTATTTCGGAAAAGTGTGACGTGTTGAATTTTGGGAAGTCAAACCAAGACAGGACCCTTCACAATGAACAGTATGGCCATATGGCAATGTTGAGGAGGGGGATCTAAGAGTACAAGTGTATAGTTCCCTGAAAGTGTCGTCGCAGCTGGATGGGGTGACGATAACCTTTGGCATGAAGGTCTAGGGCATTGAGTATAGAGGTTGGATGTTATATTTCAGCAGTACAAATTGTTGGTGAGGCCACATTTGGAATCGTGTGTTTAATTTTAGTCACCATGCAAGAGGAAATATGTCATTAACCTGGAAAGATTTACAAGGATGTTGCCAGGACTTGAGGGCCTGAACTAGGGAAGATTGGACCAGCGAGTGTACAATGCTGAGAACTATATTCTGCACTCTGTATCTTCCCCTTTGCTCTACTTATTGTCCTTGCGTTTGACTTGATTGTGTTCATGTCCAGCATATCTGATCTGTTTATATAGCATGCAAAACAAAGCTTTTCACTGTGCATTGGTACACGTGACAATAAGCCTAAACCTTTGAGTTTGTGCCGGTCCTCCCTGCTCCCATCCAGCAGGAGATACAGAAGCTTGTTAGCGCGCATCACCAAACTCAGAAACAGCTTCTTCCCCTTTATTATCAGGTTTCTGAACTGTCTTTCCATAAGTTAGGGTACTGTGCGTTTCACCTCTACCCCATTGCGGACATTGGACTTTGTCAATGGAACTGATATGTTAAAATGCCGAGAACTATAATCTGCGCTCTGTATTTTCTCCTTTGGCCTACCTCTTACATAGATACCTGTACGTAGACAATAGGTGCAGGAGTAGGCCATTCAGCCCTTCGAGCCAGCATCGTAATTCAATGTGATCATGGCTGATCTTCCACAATCAGTTCGCCATTCCTGCCTTCTCCCCATATCCCTTGATTCCGCTAGCCCTCAGAACTCTATCTAACTCTCTCTCGAAAGCATCCAGAGAACCAGCCTCCACCGCCCCCTGAGGAGAGAATTAGACAGATTCACAACTCTCTGCGTGAAAACGTTTTTCCTCATCTCAGTCCTAAATGGCCCACCCCTTATTCTTAAACTGTGACCCCTGGTTCTGGACTCCCCCAACATCGGGAACATGTTTCCTGCATCTAGCGTGTCCAACCCCTTAATAATTTTATGTTTCTATAAGATCCCCTTTCATATTTCTAAATTCCAGTGAATACAAGCCCAGTCACTCCATTCTTTCATCATGTGACAGTCCCGGCATGCTGGGAAATAACCTTGTGAACCTACGCTGCACTCCATAAAATAGCAAGAATGTCCTTCCTCAAATTAGGAGACCAAAACTGTACACAATATCCCAGGTGTGGTCTCACCAGGGCCCGGTACAACTGCAGAAGAACCTCTGTGTTCCTGTACTCAACTCCTCTCGTTATGAACGAGAGTTTGTGCTAGAGTTTGTGTTCTCACTGTTTCCCATTTAATTCACCAAAGATCATTTAGGTTTATTATTGTCACGTGTATCAAGGTGAAAGCATAATTTTGCATGCTGTCCAATCAGATCCGAAAATACTATACATGAATACAATCACAAACTGTTGGGAGTAACCCAGTGTCAGGACCCTTCTTCAGACTGAGTAATGGCTCATTTCTGGACTTCAAAACTGCATTGAAGACAGGGAAGATCAGAAACGTTACGCAGAGAGTTAGTACCTTGGCAGTGTTGAGAGCTGCCCCATAGCCGGTGGAAATGCCGCAGCCCAGCAGACAGACTTTATCCAGCGGAGCCGCGGGGTCTATCTTAGCCAGGGAAATGTCAGCAACGACCGTGTATTCGGAGAAGGTACTGGTCCCCATGTAGTGGTGGAGCTGCTGGCCTTTACAAGTGAACCTGCTGGTCTTATCTGGCATCAGGCCCTGCCCTTGGGTCACCCTGTGGAAGAGCAAGAAAATAAGCAACCCGTCAACAAAAGTATATCAATCAAATCACAATTCCACCATCAATAGCTTAGTCTAGTCTAGCTTATCGTCACGTGTACCGAGGGTCCGTTTTTTTTAGAGATACAGCGTGGAAACAGGCTCTTCAGCCCACTGAGTCCACACCAACCAATGATCATCTGCACATTAGTTCTATCCTACACACTAGGGACAATTCACAGAAGTCAATCAACCTACAAACCTGAGGGTACACAAAAATGCTGGAGAAACTCAGCGGGTGCAGCAGCATCTATGGAGCGAAGGAAATAGGCAACGTTTCGTCCCGAAACGTCCCGAGTTTCTCCAGCATTTTTGTGTATCTTTGATTTTCCAGCATCTGCAGTTCCTTCTTAAACCTACAAACCTGCACGTCTTTGGAGGAAACCGGAGCACCCAGAGAAAACCCACAAGGTCACAGGAGTACAGACAACACCTGAGGTCAGGATCAAACCGGGTCTCCAGAGCTGCAAGGCAGCAACTCTACTGCTGTGCCATTGTGCCGCCCTGAAAAGCTGAAACAGTGAAGAGCTTTTTTGTTTCAAGCTAACCTGTCAGCGGAAAGACTAGACATGATTACAATCGATCCGTCCACAGTGTAAAGATACAGGATAAAGGGAATAACATTTAGTGCAAAATAAAGTCCTGATTAAAGATGACCAAGGGTCTCTAATGAGGTAGATGGTAGGTCAGTTGTTGGTGGGATGGTTCCATTGCCCAACTACTGGGAAGAAACTGTCAATAGGATATTGCTCTAAGAAAAAGACACCAAGTAGAAACAAGGAACTGCAGATGCTGATTTACAACAACAACAACAAAAAAACAAAAAACAAAGTGATGGAGTAACTCAGGAGGTCTGGCAGCATCTCTGAAGGACATGGATAGGTGATGTTTTGGGGCAGGACCCTTCAGTCTGAAGAAGCGTCCTAACCCAAAACGCCACCCATCCACGTTCCCAAAAGACTCGTCAAGGAGCATGTCGATAAATATGGATAGATGACGTTTCGGGTCAGGACTTCTTCAGATCCAAAGTGTCTCCTGTCCGTGTTCTCCAGATGCTACCTTGCCCACTGAGTTAATCCAGCACGTGGTATCCTTTGACAACCTACCTCGGTTCCTTGTGCCTAGGCTGTGTTTTAACATAGAGTCATACAGTCCTATCCATGTACCTGTCTAAGTGTTTCTTAAAAGTTATAAGTGAGGTGCTGCCTCACCTGCTAAGTTTCTCCAGCTTTTTTGTCTACCATGAAAAGTTATGATAGTAGCTGCCTCAACTACTTCCTCCAGCAGCTCGTTCCATACACCCACCACCAACACCTGAAAGAGGGGCAAAGTTTAAAGGAGATGTGCGGGGCAAGGTTTTTTACACAGAGAGTGGTGGATGCATGGGATGTGCTGCCTGGGGTGGTGGTGGAGGCAAATACAATAGTGACATTTAAGAGGCTCTGGACAGACACGTGGATATGAGGGAATGGAGGGACATGGATCACGTGCAAGAAGAGATTAGTTTAACTAGGCATTATGTTTGGCAATGTGGGCTGGAGGGCCTGTTCCTGTGCTGTACTGAGGTAGTAAGGTAGATAAGGAAGATCAGTGAGATATTCATTAATAATAATTTTACCACCAATCACATTCATAAGATTGATCCAGACTTGGAGAAACATGTCCTGGTCAACAGAATTTGCATTTAAGTTTCTTTAATGAATGTTTCTAGAACAATGCCTGGTCTCGCCGATGTACAGGAGGGCACATCGGGAACACCGGATAAAGTAGATGAGGTTGGACAAGGAATCTGGAGGATGCAAAAGGTGAAGTTAAAGGAGATGCATGTGAACCTGTCTCACCTAGTGCAGGACCAAGACAACATTTCCACAACCCCCGTCCACACACATTTCTCCCACCACCCCAGTCGCCCTGCTCCTCTCCCCCTCCCAAGTCTAATATTTCCCTTTCCTCCTCTCTCTCCCCTTTCATCCAGCTTGACATTTCACTCCTTCTCTTCTTATCAACCATCCATTTGTCTCCTCTTTACCTGCGGCCTGTCACTTACTCCTCCCATCTGCCAATCAAACCACTTTCACCTGCATCTACCTATCACTTGCCAGGCTTCATCCCGTCCCAATACTACTCCAGTATTCACCTCCCAACTCCAATCAATCTGAAGAAGGGTCCCGATCTGCAAGGTCGTCTGTCCATTCCCTCCACAGATGCTGCCTGACCCTTTGAGTTTCTCCAGCACTTTGTGTTTTGATCAAGTTTCCAGCATCTGCAGTTCCTTGTGTACCACTTTCCAATTTTGATATCAATTCACAAAAGCAGCATACATTTCCTTGCATCTTAATTGTAGGATTTTGGTTTGCATGCACCAACGTACCAGAATAAAAGGATTAAAGATTTGGATTTGAAAGCTTTACAGGAACAGGTGGAGGCTGTTCAGATCAAAGGAACACTCCTGTGGATTTTGGTTAGATTATGCCAATACGTGAAGTGTTCTCCCTTTCACTTTTACTAATCTCATTTTGGTCCTAGAGTGCTCTGTTTATTGCTTTGTGGCAACATGAAGCTAGTTCATTCTCATGAGCGTAACAACGAAGAAGAGTAATTAGTAACCTGATCTTCTGGCAGAGATTGGTCTTGGGACTCAGGCAAAACTTGCATTCCCCACACTGTGGTATGTAAAGTGGAATCACTCGATCACCTGCAACAGGAGAACATTACATTAGACAAAACTGAAGGCCTCTCGTCATCCATCCATCAGCAAGTGGTGGCTTACAAAATGTGTTTGTCACGCTCATACAGCACTGAGTGTAGAGGAAGAAACTGCACACAAGTTGGACACAAAATGCTGGAGTAACTCAGAGGTTCAGGCAGCATCTCTGGAGAAATGGCATTGGCGACATTTCAGGTTGAGACCCTTCTTCAGACTGAGAGTCATGGGGGAGGGAAACTAGCGATATGAAATGGTTTAGAACAAATCAGAGCCAGCACCAATTACCAAGGAAAGGTGGAGCCCGCAATGTCCATTCATTGTTGGCTGTGGAAGAGGTGATAATGAAGGGATATATGGATGCAAATAGTTGAACTAGCAGGATGACTATGGTAAGGTACTGGGGGGGGTGGATGGATGGGGGGGGGGGGGGGGGGGGGGGGGGGGGGGGGGATGGTTTGGGTGGGGAAGGGACGAGTTGATCAGGAAGTTGCAACTGAAGGTAGGGGGAGCAAGAGTGGAACTGCGGGATATCGAGGAGACCCTAGTGAGGGCCTCATCTATGATGAAAGAGGGGAGCCATAATCCCCTAAAGAATGAGGACATCTCAGATGTCCTGGTATGGAATACCTCATCTTGGGCAAGATGTGGCGTAGACGGAGGAATTTGGAGTAGAGGATTGAGTCTCAACAGGAAGCAGGGTGGGAAAATATGTAGTCTAGATAGCTGTGACAGTCAGCAGTCATTAGGACAAGTGTCAGCCGATAGTCTATCTCCTGTGATGGAGATGGTGAGATCAAGAAACGGTAGGGAGATGTTGGAGATGGTCCAAGTCTACCCATGTACCTGTCCAAGCTTAACAACATCGTTCCTATAGCAGGTTGACCAAAACTGAACACCATACTCCAAATGTGGCCTCACCAATGCCTTGTACAACTGTAACATAACATCACAACATCTATACTCAATACCCTGACTGATGAAAGCCAATATACCAAAAGTGTTCTTGACCACCCTATCGACCTGCGACACCTCTTTCAAGGAACTATGTACCTGCACTCCTAGATCCCTCTGTACTACAACACTGCCATTCACTGTAATCGTCCTGTCCTGTTTTGATTTCCTAAAATACAACACTTCTCACTTATTTGCATTAAACTTCATTAACCATTCCTCAGCCCTTTCGCCCAACTGATCAAGATCTTGCTGAAATTTTTGATAACCATTCGATACTTACATCAACTTTAGTGTCATAGAACTAGTGTGAACAGGTGTTCAATGGTCAGCATAGGCTTGCTGGGCTGAAGGACCTGTTTCCATGCTGTCTCTACACTGTACCTTTTCCAACACTTGTTTTGTTTAGTTTAGAGATGCAGCTTGGAAGCTGGCCCTTCGGTCCACAGGGTCCGTGCTGACCAGCGGTCATCCTGTACACTAGTTCTATCCTACACACCAGGGACAATTTACAGAAGCAAATTCATCTCTAAACCTGCCCATCTATGGGATATGGGAGGAAACTGGAGCACTCAGAGTAATCCCTCGCAGTCACAGTGAGAACGTAGAAACTCTGTACAGACAGCACCAGTATTCAGGGTCAAACCCGCCCGCGTCTCCGCTGCTGTAGGGCAGCGACTTTACCGCTGCGCCACCGTGCTGCTTGTATTTACGTTTTCCTTCTTTCGGAGAAGAATGTGAAAAGTGCGAGGTCTTTCTTTGCAATTCTTTACCTGCTTTGAAGGAGGTGACTCCCTCCCCAACACTCTCCACGATGCCAGCTCCCTCATGGCCAAGAATGACAGGGAAGCGCCCCTCTGAGTCTGCACCGCTCAGAGTGAAGGAGTCGGTGTGGCAGACTCCGGTGGCGACAACCTGTCAGGTAAAGATCACAGCCTCGTTAAACAGGGAAACGGTGAAAGGCCTGGATAGAGTGGATGTGGAGAGGATGTTTCACCTAGTGGGAGGACCAGAGGGCGCAACCACAGAATAAAAGGATGTACTTTTGGATAGGAGATTTCTTTAGCCAGTGGGTGGTGAATTTGTGCAATACATTGCCACAGACAGCTGTGGAGGCCAAGTCATTGGTTAATTTAAAAACAGAGGATTGATGGATTCTTGATTTTAAGGGTGTCAAAGGTTACGGAGAGAAGGCAGGAGAATGGTGTTGAGAGGGAAAGATAGATGAGCCATAATGGAAGGGCAGTGTTGACTCGATGGCACGTGACAACAATAAATGGAAGTATTGTAAGCTAAACTATTGAGAATGAAATGTTTACATCGTTGAAGTGAACCTGAGCGAAGGGTTTCATTCCATACCTGAATGCGAACTTCATGTGCTTTAGGGGGGGCAACCTCCACTTCCTCGATGGACAGGGGCTTTCCAGCCTCCCAGGCCACCGCCGCTCTGCACTTGATGACCTGCCAACACACAATACAACCGTTGATGCCATCACTGGACCCACGGGGGGGATCATCACCTTCACAACCCGTCCGTTCAGAAAACTTCTGACCAATGGAAATGGAAATCTGGAACTCTTCTCCTCTCCTCTCCCCTCACCAGCAAAATGCCAGTGATACACAAATTGCCAATATGATGAAAGGCCAGCATGGTGGCGCACCGGTAGAGATGCTGCCTCACAGCACCAGAGACACGGGTTCAATCCTTGAATGGTAGCCAGATTGTAGGTTGACAATATCTTCCTTAAAACGACAGATACATGAGGAACTGGCGCTGCAGCACAGACTTTGCACTCGTATCTCAACCATGAATTCTGACTGATGGTGAGAGGAATAGATCAGACACACACACACACACAGAGTCTCTTGCCCAGAGTACGGGAACCAAGAACCAGAAGACATAGATTTAAGGTGGGGGGGGGTCGAAATAATTTGTTTACACAAAGGGTGGTAGGTGTTGGAAGGTAGTTGCGGAAGATACCATCACAATGTTTAAGAAACCTTCAGGGAGGTACATGGATAGGACTGGTTTAGAGGGATATGGGCCAAATGCAGGCAGGTGGGATTAATGTAGTTGGGACATGTTGGTCGGTTTGGACAAGTTGGGCCGAAGTCAAGTCAAGTTTTACTCGTCACTTACACATAAAGTGCAAGTGAAATTAATTTGCCAGCAGCGGTACAATAAAAAAAGAACACACAATACACGATAAAAATTTAACACAAACATCCACCACAGCATTCATCACTGTGGTGGAAAGCATAAAATTTGGCCAGTCGTCCATTTTCCCCCGTGGTCGGGACCTCAACCCTCCGCAGTCGCCACTGCGGGCGTCCAGATGTACGGACAAGGTAAGTCCTAAATCGGTGCCTCCCCCACCGGAGACCGCGGCTTCAGGTTGGAGTAGGCACCACAGACTGCAGGGCCGGCGGTCGGAGCTCCTCTCCAGGGCCAGCGAACGGAGCGCTTCGCGACGAAAGAGTCCTCGCTGCGCCCGCTGCTGAAGCCTCGCTAACTAACACGCAGGACCCATTTCCACACTATATGACCTGGAAACACCATGCTTTTCACTGTACCTCGGTATACGTTACAATAATAAACTAAACTAACCGCCGGCAAGGCATTCCTGGCGCCTACAACTCTGTATAAAATATTTAAAGCAATAAGCAAATAAAGAATTAGACTTTAATCTATCCTTCTGGCAAAGGCAAGAAATGCAGACTATTGGCTTCAGATGATGCAAGCTGCGTGGAATTGTGCCAAAAGTATAAAGTCGAAAAGATAGAAACAACAAAGATTAAACTACATATTATACTCCAAAATGGATAATCTTTATAACTTCCCAAACAAAATGCGTGACAATGCTGAAAATGTGATTTGTGAATCTAATATCAGGATGTACAACGGTTAATAACAGCGTCCCACCTTACTAACAGCGTTTAAAACCTATAGTTGAAGCAGAGTTGAAAATAACCATCCAAAATGATTAGAAACAAACTCCAGTATTAGTTGAACAAAAAGTCAGTTTTCAATGACAGGTGTCCCACCTTACTAACAGCGTTTAAAACCTATAGTTGAAGCAGAGTTGAAAATAACCATCAGAAGTGATTAGAAACAAACTCCAGTATTAGTTGAACAAAAAGTCAGTTTTCAATGACAGGTCCTTCAATTTTTAATTAATTAACATAGTGTGCCAGAGCGAGGACAGAGACAGAGAGGGAGAGAAAACAGCTTGTGTGGGACAAGCACAATCTATTTGTTATAACTGCATCATATTTTACATTTTCTTTCAAAGTTATTACAGATGCAATGAAACATAGAACTGTACAGTGTGGGAACAGGACATTCAGCCCACAATGTCTGAACTGACCATAATGCCATGATAAAATAATCTCCTCTGCCTGCGGGTGTTCCATATCCATCTATTCCCTATGTTTAGTTTAGTTTAGTTTAAAGATACAGCAGGAAACAGGTCCTTCAGCCCACCAAGTTTGCGTTGACCAGTAATTATCCTGTAAATCTACACACTTGAGACAATTTGCAATTTACAGCAGCCAATTAACCTACAACCCTGTATGTCTTTGGAGTGTGGGAAGAATCTGAAGCTCCTGAGAAAACCCAAGCAGGTCATGGGGAGAACGTAAAACTCCAGACAGCACCCGTAGTCAGGATCGAACCTGGGTCTCTGGCGCTTTAAGGCAGCAACTCTACCACTGCACCACCTTGCCAGCCTGCTTCCATATTTGTATCCATATCCAAAAGATTCTGAAACACCACTATCTCCACCACCACCACCACCCCTGTCTGCGCGTTCCAGGCACCCACGACTCTTTGCTTAAAAAAAACCTTGCCCCACACATCTCCTTTAACCTTCCATGACCTCCGGAGATGCTGCCTGACCCACTGAATCACCCCAGCACTCTGTGTTCCTCGCACGATTCTAGCATCTGCAGGACTTTCAAGCTTTGTCCATCTATCTAAGCAAAGTGACATTCCTGGTGAATATCGCACATTAACCTCAGGGAGTCACAAGATGGAAGCTGTCGATGTTGTAATCTGAAGCACAATATAAATCTGAAGCACAAATGTTGGGTTACACAATATTGTGTGTAAGCCAATATTTGCAGGGAACTGCAAATATTGTAAAAGAAACTATAGAAGTTGAAAATCTGAAACAAAAAAAAACTCTACAAATATTCAGCATATCAAGCAGCAGCCGCAGAGAAACAAATCAGGGTTGACATTTCAGGCCGATGAGCTTTACTATGTTCCTCTTTCCACAGGTGCTGCCATACATTTGCAAAAGTACTTCACTGGCACAAAGCAATCTTCAGGTGCTGAAAGGGGCTTTATAAATGCAAGTTGATGAACTTCGGTACTTCAAAATGGAACACAAACATCAAAATATTCAACTGATCTGGACTTTTTACAGGGGTGCCATTGAGAGCATTCTTACCAGCAGTCTCTCAGTCTGGTATGGCAGTTGCTCTGCTGCTGACCAGAAGGCCCTACAGAGAGTGGTGAGGACAGCGGAGAAGATCACAAGATCACCCCAACCAGCAATCCAGGACCTATACCCATCTCGCTGTCGCAAGAGAGCAAGCAATATCATCGAAGACACCACCCACCCAGCACACAAACTGTTCACCCTCTTACCTTCCGGTAAGCGCTACCGCAGCATGCGGAGCAAAACCACCAGATTCAAAAACAGCTTTTCCCCTCAGGCCATCAGACTACTCAACACACTTAAGAAAATTCCATGAACAGTACCCAAACAAAGACAAACAAACTGTGAAAATAACTTTGGCTCAATGTCTCCAGTACGAAATTTGCACTTTTTCTATATTGTACCTTTCATTGTTGCACCCTTTTTTAAAATACCTCAAAGTTTTTGCTACATTTTGGCACACTGTGAATATTTTAATATTTTAAATAATGTAATGTCTATTGTCTATTTTTATTGGTATGTTGTCTGTCTGTGTTTTTAATATTACTTGCACATTTGGAGTATGGGGAAATGTAATTTCAATCCTCTGTGTAACTACTGTTGCATAATTGAATTGACAATAAAGTTTACTTTGAACTTTGAAGATGGAGTGCCAAAGAAATGTAGATGAGTCACACAGCATACAAACGGGCCCGCCGGCCCAACGTTCCCACGCCAACCAACAAACCCCACCTGCACTAGTCCCATCTGCCTGCATTTGGCTCATAACCTTCCAAACCTATCCTATCCATATGTTGTGGCAATTTGGCTTGTTTTGTGTGTCATTAGCTATGGCACATGTCTTTAAAATTTAAACTGCCCGTTGTTATGTGGGTGGGATTTATGATGTATTTTAGGGCGTGTTTGGAGCTTAGTTTCTTGCGTAGAAGTTTAGTTTTTAGTTTAGTTTGGGACCAGCATGGGGAAGGTTTACCCTTTAACCATGCGAAGCGTAACGGAGACACAAGGAGTTTTCTAACCTTTAAAGCAATAAACTGGAGTTCGACGAAGATTATAGTGTACGATGCGGAAGAAGTTTGGATGTATCTTATTGTTTTTCATCAACAATAAAGAATTTATTAATCAAAGATCAAAGATATTAATCAGTGTTTTGAAGATTTATCTGTGAAGAAGCTCTGACGGTCCCCGACGGAGAGCTTGCATGCGTACAAAGATATTCCCCTTAATCCTGTAGTCCATTTAGCGGCTAGAGGGAGTAATCTCTTGAACGATATAAAAATCTGCCGCTACACCATATACTTAAGCCAAATGTACATTGCAGATGTCCACTGCAGATGTGGGTAAAACACAACGTGCTGGAGGAACTCAGTGGATCAGGCGGCGTTGAGCAGGAGGGAATACTCCTATTTCCCTCCACAGATGCTGTCTGACCTGCTGACTTCCAGCACTTTGTGTGTTTTGCTTAATGTACCCCATTGCTGTGCATTCGGCTGAATGCTTACAAGACTAGAGCGTCTGTTTTGCAACCAATCTGGATATTGTGGGGGGGGGGGTTGACATTTTTCATTTACGTTCTTGAACTAGAATGCAGTGATGAATACAGTATAAACATCCCGTTCACCCAAGTTTGGCCATATCCCTCCAATGCCTCCTTTAATTAGTGCGGGTGTCAGGGGTAATGGGGCGAAGGCAGGAGAATAGGGATGAGAGGGATAGATCAGCCAGAATTGAATGGCGGAGCAGACTAGCCTAATTCTGCTCCTTTTGACTTTTGTACAAACCTTTCCTTTCCATGCAACTGTCTAAAACTTATTTTAGCTGCTGTTATAGTATCTGCACTGCAGACATTTGATTTAGAGTCAGAAACAGCCGCAGTTGCCGCCTTTTTACAGCACCAGAGACCCAGTTCGATCCTGACTGCGGGTGTTTGTTGCCAGTGGCCGCACTTTGCATTGCCCGCGTCCGCTGGCTTTCCGCGGCTCACTTTGCCCCGCCCCCCCCCAGCCCCGCTCCCCGCTCCCAGCCCCCGGCCCCTGTCCAGTCCCGCTCCCCGGCCCCAGCCCCGCTCCCCGTCCCGCTCCCCGCTCCCCGCTCCCCAGGCCCAGCCCCAGTCCCGCTCCCCGCTCCCCGCTCCCCGGCCCCCGGCCCCTGTCCCTGTCCCTCCTCCCTTGCCCGCCGTCGCCATCTTCTCCAGCTCAGCTGCTGCTTGTGGGCGGAGCAACGGTGACCTTGCCCGCCGCCGCCATTGTGGGGCTGGGGTTGCTGCTTGTGGGGCGGAGATGGGGGTGGACCGTGACCCCGCCAGTGAGATGGGGGTGGGGTTAGAGGTCAGTGAGAGCTGGGGGTGGGGTTAGAGGTCAGTGAGATGGGGGTAGGGAGCAAAGATACTAGAGGCAAAGATCTTAGAGCAGATCTTTGACTAGAGGAGCATAATCTTTGGGGGGGGAGAGTGGGAGTGAAGGAGACAAAGATACCAGAGGAGCTCCTCTAGTATCTTTGGTTGGAGGCGAGGGGGAGAGGAGAGAGTGGAGGGGTGTCTGTTGGTGGTGAGGGGAGAGAGCGGAGGGGAAACATTGGAGGGGAGAGTGGCAGGGTGGAGTGGAGGAGAGATGAGAGTTAGGCGGTGAGTGGAGGTAGTGGAAGTGAGGGAAGGGATTGGAGATTATGAGGGCCTATATGCAGCGCAGTGGTAGAGTTGCTGCCTTACGGCGCCATGGAACTGGGTTAGATCCTGACCACATGGGCTGGCTGTACCGAGTTTGTACGCTCTTCCTGTGACCGAAAAGGTTTTCTCCGGGTGCACTTGTTTCTTCCCACACTCCAAAGACGTGCGGGTTTGTAAGTCAATTGGATTTGGTTAAAAAAATGTCCCCCGTGTGGTATTGTCTGTGTATGGGGTGATCGCTGGTCAATTTGGACTTGGTGGACTGAAGGGCGTGTTTCCATGCTGTATCTCTGAAGTCTATCGATATTGGATTATTATTGTCATGTGTACAGAGATACAGTGAACACCTTTGCGTGCTATCCAGTCAAATCATACCATACATGAGTACAATCAAGCCATTGAACAGGTGGTGCAAAGAGAAATATACCAGATTGCAGAATGTAATATTACTGCTTCGTAGTGTTACAGTTACTGGGAAAATGCAAATTAAAGAAAAGTGTAAGGGTTGCAATAAGGTAGGTTTGAACATAGGAACTAAACTCTTAGCTTATGAGAGGACTATTCAGTAGAGTCATACTGTATGGAAACCCCAATTTGCCCCAAATCGTCGATGCCAACCAAGGTATTCCATCTAAGCCAGTTTTATTTGCTCACATTTGGTCCAAATCCCTCTAAACGTTTCATACTCATTTACCTGTCTGAAATGTTGGGATTTTACTGGCCTCAACTAATTTAATGTCCCAATTAAACCTTTCACCTCTCAACTGAAACCTTTGTCCTCTGGTTCTTAATTCCCCTATGGGTTAAAGACTCGTTGATACCAAGCTACCTTTGGGTCTTTGTCTTGTCCCAAACATTATGGAGGGCACTGGATGAACAAATGAATGCAAAATATGCAAAAAGTAACAAAGATCAAGGAAAGGTGGGGCCCACAATGGTCCATTGTTGGCTGTGGGGAAGGTGATAATGAGTTATACAGACAGTTAAATAACAGAACGACAGTGAAACTAGTACGATGACTAGAGGGACGGAGACAGAGGGAATGCAGGGGTTACTTGAAGTTAGAGAAATCAATATTCATACCGCTGGGGTGTAAGCTGCCCAAGCAAAAATAAGAGGTGCTGTAACTCCAATTTGTGTTGGACCTCACTCTGACAATGGAGGAGGCCCAGGACAGAAAGGTCAGTAGGGGAATATGAAGGAGAGTGTTTGGAAACCGGGAGATCTCGTGGGAAAGGCAGACTGAGCGAAGGTGTTCAGCAAAATGATCGCCCAGTCTACACTTGGACTTGCTGATATAAAGGAGCCCACACCTGGAACAGCTGATACAGTAGATGAGGTTGGAGGAGTTGCAAGTGAACCTCTGCCTCACCTGAAAGGTGTGTTGGGGTCCTTCTATAGAATCGAGGGAGGAGGTATAGGGACAAATATTGCATATATATTATTACATATATACACACACACATACACATATAAATATATATATTGATACATATACACACGCATTTTATATTTGTATGTATACACACACACACACATATATACTGAACGTTTTGGTTGTATAGCATGGTGTTTACAGAGTACTATGTTTACGTATCTGTTGGGCTGCTGCAAGTATGAATATCATTGTTCTCTTTCGGGACATATAACAATAAAGTACTTTTGACGTACCCTGGCTATTATGTTCTTGTTCACGCTGGTGAGACAGAGAGGGTGAGCAGCCTGTGCTGGGAATAGAACACGGATAGGGGAGGAGGAGGCGAGTTCACAGCCCGTAGTGGGAGAGACACACAGGCCGACATCCTAATGATTGGAACAACTTCACCCCCAGGGAACCCTCCCTGTCACCAAAGCCCAGGACTGGATTGACGAGTTTCATCTCTCCACCTAGTTTTCTGTCAGTAATTCTCTTGCCCTTTCACCCATTACAAGAGCATCAGCCTAATACATGGCCACAAGTCAACGATCTCTCCCACCCCATCATTTCCTCTTCTCGATAGTCGGCATTGCCGAAGGGCCTGGTTCTATGCATTATCCCTTAACTAAACTAAAAACTTAACAGGAATAGGAATGGTGCAGGAGGCAGGAACTTCATTATAGTTTAATTGATTGATTGACTGAAAGATATGGCATGGAAACACTGGCCATCTATCACCCATTCACATTCGTTCTATGTTATCCTTCTTTTTCATCCACTCCCTGCATACTAGAGGCAATTTACAGAGGCCAATAAACCTACAAACCTGCGCGTCTGAGACTTGGGAGGAAACCGGACCATCCGGAGGAAAACCCACGCAATCACAAGGAGAATGTGCAAACTCCATACAGACAGCACCCAGGTCTCTGGCGCAGTAAGGCACCAACTCTACTGTTGCACCACTGTTGTGCCTGGGTGAAGGGCAGGGACAGGGCAATTGAGGGAGAGGTTTGTTTGGCAGATAGATGGATGTCCAGAGACAGGAAGAAGACAAGAGGCTGTGAGATAAGGAAAGAAGAGTTTTGAAATGTGAAGGAACAGATGTAGGTGGAAGGGGAAAGAATTGTTTCTCTCCCTATCTACAATCAGTCCAAGGAAGGGTTTCGAACCAAAACGTTATCTATCCATATTACCCAGAGGTGCTGCCTGACCCATTGAGTTTATCCAGAACTTTATCATAGTCATACAGCTTGGAAACAGGCCCTTCGACCCAACTTGCCCATGCCAACCAACACGCCCCATCTACAGTAGTCCCACCTGCATGCGTATGGCTCATATCCCTCTAAATCTATCCTATCCATGTACCTGTCCAAAGAGATTTCTTAAATGTTGTGATAGTATCTGCCTCAACTACCTCCTCCGGCAGCTTGTTCCATACACCCACCACCCTTTGTGTAAAAAAAGTTACCCCTCAGGTTCCCATTAAATTTTCCTCCTCTTACCTTCAACCTATGTCTTCTGGTTCTCGATTCCCTGACTCTGGGCAAAAAAACTTCTGTGTGTTCAATCTATTCCTCTCATGATTGTGTACGCCTCTATAAGATCCCTCATCCTCCTGCGCTAGCTCCCAGGAATAAACTTCGTAGCCTGCCCAATCTCTCCCTATAGCTCAGGCCCTCCAGTCCTGGCAACATCCATGTAAATCTTCTTTGAACCCCTTTCAAGTTTGACACCATCTTTCCTATAACACGGTGACCAAACGGACAGTTTGCCTGTTGAGACAGATATTGTCTTGACACTAAGTTACAGGAACAGTGATGGCGCTCACTGTTACTTCAAGCTGTTGCCCGTGTCATTGTGAGGTTGTTGAGACGTCGAGTACAGTGATGTGGGTTAGTGGGCGCGGTTGGTTATCGCCTGATTCCAACCTAATACTTCAAAGGTGTCATCCTGAACTCACAGGTGGGGTAGCAGTTTGTATTATCCTCTCCCCACCCTCCCTCCCTCCCTCCCACCCACTCTCTCTACGTCTGACTCGTTCCGAGGGCGGAGACTGAAGGG
Organism: Leucoraja erinaceus; assembly: GCF_028641065.1. NCBI lineage: Eukaryota > Metazoa > Chordata > Chondrichthyes > Rajiformes > Rajidae > Leucoraja > Leucoraja erinaceus. Next base: position 109,385,670 of record NC_073377.1, on the reverse strand, counting down.
GAAACAAAGGTTTATGATCGGGTCTGCGTGTTGTACCCAACAGGTTAACAAACAAGGCGACCGACAGCCGCCCCTCGCACAAGGAGAGGCGACGCCTCTACAAGACCCAAGGTAATGATAGCGGGACACAGTGCTGGAGGAACTCAGCGGCTCAGGCAGCATCTATGGAGGGAGCGAGGGAGCGGGCTGGGGAACGTGTCGGGTCCGGACCCTTCAGACTCATTCATAATAATAGGTTGGGAGAAATCAATGCAGATCAATGCGTGTTGACGGTAATAAAGTCAAAGATCTTATAGCAGAAGATCTTTGAATAAAGTGAGTGGATGTATTGAATTGGCGCCAACGTTTTATTGTGGAAAACATCAATTGAATAATATTGTGCCTTCGCTCCCCCACACTCTCTCTCCCCCACACTATCACTCTCTCCACACACTCTCGCTCTCCCCCACACACTCTCTCTCTCTCCTACACTCTCTCTCCCCCACATTCTCTCTCTCTCCCACACACTATCACTCTCTCTCCCACACTCTCTCCCCCACACTATCACTCTCTCCCCCATACTATAGGTATGTTACAAAACGTACCTGAATCGTGGCAGAGCATCTGCCCCTCCCCTTGTGTGTGATTTTGGAGCTGTTTGGAGGGGGCGGGTTTAAAACCCGATTTTTACTAGGCTGTTCCAATCGCAGATGTTCAGCCTAGTAAATCATTAACGGAGAATCGCTGCAAGACCCGGTCCCAAAAGCTATTATTAGTTTTATAGGCCTCGAAGAGTAGATATAATAAATTTAAAAGCTCTCGTTCATTCCGCAAGCTCTGGCTCTCTCCCAGCAAACATTTCTCTCTCTACATTAAATGGGGCCCCTATAATTATAATTTTCTATAGCGAGTAGCTCATTTTGGGCTTTTTTATATCCCCCCACATTTTTCTCGGCATTTGAGAGGGCACTAATCCAGCGCGCTGTCAACATTCTAAACCTGCGCGTTTCCTCATGACCCCACTAGAAACACTATTTACAGCAACTGAACACTAAATTCCTTCCATTTGGCCTACTCTCTAGATATAAAACACATCTATCCCCCACACTCTTTGGACACTTAGGCTATTTAAAAATGTTCTCTTTCCCCCAAATGTGCGTCTGACTATCTAAGATCACCACTTTTTGTGTAATGCCCATTGAAAATCTCTAGGGAACAACTGCTAATTTCCTCTGGTCATAACTTTTTTAACTCTGAGATCCCCCAGTGAACTCTCTCTCAAATTACACTTATTGTTATCTCTATCCCACATAAATTATCTGATTTTCCCCCTCACAATTTTCTAACATTGCCCATACTATCACTCTCTCCCACACACTCTCTCTCTCCCACACACTCTCTCCCCCACACTCTCACTCTCCCCACACACTCTCTCACGATCTCTCTCCCCACACACTCTCTCCCACACACTCTCGCTCTCCCCCACACACTCTCTCTCTCTCCTACACTCTCTCTCCCCCACATTCTCTCTCTCCCACACACTATCACTCTCTCTCCCACACTCTCTCCCCCACACTCTCTCTCCCACACATTCTCCCTCTCTCCCCCACACACTCTCTCTCCCACACACTATGACTCTCTCCCACTCATTCTCTCTCCCACACACTCTCTCACGATCTCTCCCCCACACTCTCTCCCACACACTCTCTCTCCCACACACTATCACTCTCTCCCCCACACAATCTCTAACCCACACACTCTCTCCCCCACACTCTCTCCAACACTCTCTCCAACACACTCTCTCCCCCACACACTCTCCCACACACTCCCTCAGTCTCTTGCACACACTCTCACCCATACTCCCTCAACCACACACCCACTCACCCACATTCACCCCCACACCGCCTCACACACACCCACTCTAACCCACACCCCCTTACACCCACCCCCCCACCCTCCCCCACACCCCCCCCCCCCCCCCTCTCTCTCACTCACACACACACACACATTTAATATTGGTTTACGATATGTGGGTGAAAAAGATTGAGTATCGTTTTAAGATTAGGCTCCAAGGGGTTCCAAAGGTCTGAAGAAGGGTTTCGGCCCGAAACGTCACCTATTTCCTTCGCTCCATAGATGCTGCTGCACCCGCTGAGTTTCTCCAGCATTTTTGTGTACCAATGGGGTTCCAAATCACTGACATTGACGAATACAAGGGTCGGGTCTCTTCCTCGGGCTGATTCTTAACATAGTATTACAAAGTGCTGGAGTAACTCAGCGGGAACTCTCTGGAGAACATAGCTAGGCGATGTTTCAGATGGGGACCCATCTTCAGTCTCATCCTGAAACATCACCTATCCATGTTCTCCAGAATTGCTGCCTGACCCGCTGAGTTACTCCAGCGCTTTGTGTTTTGGTTCGTATCGGTAAGTGGAGTTCCTTGTGTCCACACAATAATGCAAGCTGGCGATAAATGAAGTGAGTGGAATTATTATATTAGCGCCTCAGTTGTATCATTTTCTCTCACACCATCATCAATGGAACAACATTCAACCTTCACACACGCAATGCATCCTGATTTGAGTCTGAAGAAGCGCCCCCACCCGAAACGTCGCCTATTCCTTTTCTCCATAGATGCTGAGTAACTCCAGCGCGTTGTGTGAGTCTACCTTCGGTTTTAAATCAGCATCTGCAGTTCCTTCCAACACATCCTGATTTAATGTTGGATCATGTGTGTGTGAATGAGATAGAGTGTGTTCCTAAAATTAGGCTCGAAGCGATTCCAAAGCACTGACCTCTCTCTCACTGTCGGTGAGAAGCGCCTGGGGCATGTGTAATGAAAGAGAAGTTTCCCCTCCTCCTCCCTCCCCCCCCCCCCCCCCCCCCCCCTCCTCCCCAAAACTATTTCGTAACAATCGCTCTTTCTTCGACTATTTTGTGCCCTGGGTGGACAGTATCTGTACACTGAACTCCGCGTTATCCGTGCCTCTGCAGAATGGCGAGGGAGATTGTTTCGGGCGAGTATTCAAACATGTTTTCCTTTCGACAGATGAGGGTTAAACATTAACAGGACAAAAATTGTTCATACTTTTTTCCTTCTAAAAAGTTGCTTTAAACCATATAAATTCCAAGGCCATTAAAAGAGATGACTAGATTGATTGGTGACCAGATATATGGTTGACACCGTGTTATATTCATGGTCCGAGTCTGGCATCTCCTCAGAGGTGAGATAGACCATGGTAGATAGACATTGCTGTTGCCGGCTTGAAAGAGGGACTATACACTAAGGCAGGAAATAGGCGTGAAATCTTTCGGACGGTTTCAATTACATCATAAACCCCGACAATGAGGCTTGACCAGAGGAGCTTGGAGGCCACAGACAAGAGAGTTGTTATGTCTGGTGTGGTGTGATTCTAGAAATTAGTTAGCAAGGTTTGCTTTCCAAGGTATGGAAGTTTTTAATTCCTACTGGTCCACCCTTCATTCCTCGTACATAACATGTCTATTCACGAGTTATGGCTTTGATATCAGGGCAGAACTGAGAGAGTTAAGAGTCAACTCAATTATTGGGCCAAGTTTCTGATGTGTTTCTAGTAAGGTTTCCATTTACTGAAGGTAGTTAGTGACCCCACCCAACCCTATGAACATTGAATTCTCCAATTTTAGATCACCCCTCCAACTCCCTCTCCCCATCGCCCTACCCTTTCTCCCTCACACCACCAGCCCCCCTCCCCCTTTCTCCCCCTTGCTCCTATGCCCTACCTGAACATGTACCTATTTGTCCCCTCCCCCTCCACCCACATTCTTTAGACTTTAGAGATATAGCATAGAAAAGTATCTTTTTTAGAGATACAGCGTAGAAATGGGCTCTTCGACCCACGGAATCCGCACCGACCAGCGATCACCCCGTATGCCAGTTCTATCCTACACACTAAGGGCAATTTGCAATTTACAGAAGCCAATTGACCTACAAACCTGTGTGTCTTTGGAGTGTGAGAGGAAA